>NW_028250344.1:0-36302 GCF_964263255.1 Lissotriton vulgaris | reverse complement strand
TGGCCAGGATACGAGGGAGGAGCTGACACTTGAACCTGAATAGGCTGTGCCTGTTCACACACAAAGGGCTGCATACTCCCCTACAGTGAGTCGGCAGGAAGGGCAGGGACTTTGTGCACTTCAAAGCCCTTTCTTTGAAGTCCCTCCCAATTCAAAGGCACAACTAGACCTCAGACACCGTCACTTCAGTACATTAATGGACCTGCGGACATTCTGTCAGGAAGAAGGAATGCTGTGCTACTGAAAGGACTTTCACTCTGCTGAAATTTGATGGATTCCTGCTCTGCTGTGCCTGCCCTGCTTCCTATTCTCCTTCCTGCCTGGGAGTGAGAAGGATTGGACCTGCATTTCTAAATCTCCAGACCAAAGTGACTCCAAGGGCTTGCTGGCTTGCCTCCTGTTCTGAAGTCTCATGGACATCAAAGGTTTCCAACAACCCGGCTACAACCTCTGGACACTACCAACCTTAATCCTGCCCTGTCAAGTGGTGTCAATCCAGTACTAGAACCTTGGAGGTGGGTTTGCTGGCTGTTTTCTGCAAAATCCAAACATCGACAATGTTGAGCTGAAAAGAACCAGTGCATTTCCCTCGACACTGATGCACCGCTGCTACTGCTCGAACCAAAGACATCTCATCGCCAATGAAGCGACACATCTGCCCATTTCAGATGCATCTCCAACTCTGCGCAGCTTGGCATCAATGTATTACTTTGTGCTGCTCTCATTGCCTATAGCCCAGCAGTTCGATGACAATGCATCGCCATGACGCCCATCATATCTTGACTCATGAAGTGTCTTTGTCTTTGCGCAGCTCAGAACCAATGCATCGCCTACATCTGCAGGGTTGACAGCAACATATTGCCTCTTTTGCTCCACGCATCAACCTTGCTGTTAGACCTGACATCCTTGGCGTGGTTTTTCCCCCATCTTTTTGCCCCTGACTCATGTATTTTTGATGCTGTGCTGGATTTCGTTTTTGCTGGTTTAGATGCTTTGGACCCTCTGCCACTGCTGATCAGTGTCAGAGGGTAAGTGCTCCCTCTGTAAATTGTCATATTGATTGGGTATACCTGATTGGCATATTTGTGTCACCATGAAGTCCCTAGTAAAGTGCACTGTGTGTGCCAGGGCTGGTGATGACAGATGCTACTAGTGGGCCTGCAGCGCAGATTGCGCCACCCACATGAGTAGCCCTAAAATGATGTCTCAGGCCTGCCAGCGCAGGGCCTGTGTGCAGTCAGTGGACTGCCATGTCCGCCTGGCCAGTGTCCCCACTGGCTGGGCCTAACCCTTCCCTGTCTGTGCACACCAGTCACCCCTATGGAAGGCTCAAGGTACCCCCCTGGGCAGGGTGCAGTGCATGGATAAGGTAGAGCATGTACTAGTGCAGGTAACATGCTCTGGTAGTGAGCAGCAGCCATTTTGTGTGCTCACTGCTGTAAGGCTATCTTGCTCCATAGAGTAACATGGGGGAGGCTGGTCCCATTGGATCCCAGCCTATCTTCCCATAGGAACAAGATGGGACATAAGTGAAAGATATCCCTGAACTCAGAATTTAATAACACATCTTTTAGTAAAGGTTGTTTTTAAATTCTGTGTTTGAGAATGGCACTTTTAGAAAGTGGCTGTTCTCTTGTCTAAACCTTTCTGTGTGCCTGGGACTGTTTGTGGATTGACTGTCTGGGTTGAGGATGACAGGGTCTGCAGAGCCCCGGGGGGTTATCTGAGCCAGCCCCGTGGATGAAAGGCAGCATCTGCTGCCAGGGAAGTGGGAGGAGATAGCACCTGATAGTGAAGGGCTGTGCCTGCCTAACCACAAAGCTGGCTCCACCTCCTGCTGGGCGACTGTCACCTCTGTCCCTGGGACAGGGAGGAAGAAGGAAACCAGAAACACCCCAGACCCCCAGAACTGGTTTGGACCGGGCTCAGGGCCCCCTTTGCACAAAGACTTCTAAAGACTTCAAAGGACTTCAAAGCCTTTTTGGGGTATAAGAGAAGGACCCCTGACTACAGAAAATCAGATTCTACAATCAAGAGGAACCTCTGCCAGAAGAAGGACTGCTGAAGGAGCTGATGGAAGATTGCCTTGCTGTGTGCTTTAAGGGCTGACCTATCCTGCTGTCCAACTGAAGGAGAGGAGAAGAAAGGGACTTTGCTGTGTGCTGTGGCCCTGCCTGCTTGAAACTGCCAAGACTTTGCTGTGTGCTGTGTCTTTACTGAATCTCCAAGGGCCTGAGAAGAGCTGGCCTCCTGTCTGCAACCCAGGAACATAAAGGTTGCCCAAAGGACCACTAGATTCTGCTGCGCCCCCCCTGAAGCTGCTGTGCAGTGCAGAGATCGTGAAACACTGCGTGGGGCCGTGTAGCGCACTGGCTGCTCTCTAATCTGAGTGAGGGCGCCGCGCTGAACCAGCCTGCCGTGTGGCCGAGATCGACGTGTTCATCGACACGTAGGGAGCGAAGATCGGACGCTTGTGGGCCTTCCCAGCGTAAGGAGCGCTGAAAAATAATTGCTGGCCGTGTCACCGTCGCAGCCCGGGGTCAGTAACCCCCGTGGAAAGTGCCCCGTATCATCCCGGTGGCTGTGTCCTGAAGATCGAGCCCGCCGCGCTCTGATTGGGCGAGAGGGCCGAGCCCCCTCACCAGAGTCGCGACGGGATTGGTTCCTGTGGCGGAGCGTCATCAGCGAGGCCGCGCTGCCATTGGTTGGCGGCCTCGCGCTCAAGAGGGGCTCGACTCGAACGCCGCGACGGGATTGGCTGCCTCGACTGGAGCTGCCGAGGAGCCGAGGAAGCGCTGAAGATCACCGCCGGGCCCGGGGAAAGACTGACCTGACCTCGCCGAGGGATCCACAGAGTGTTCCAGCCCCCGGCCTGCCGTCTCTGCTCCCCGCTGCTCTCTGAAGGACCGAGAGCGGGCGGAGAGCGTCCTGAGACCGGCCGGGCTGGAGCGCGAGTAAGCGTTTACCCGCGAGGTGCATCTGAGTGATACCGATCACGGGGAAGGGAGTCCCCCTCCCCCCAGCTACCGGGTGAGACGCGCTTGTAGCGCTTGGAGTCCCTGATGCCAGGGGCTCGCTGAGACGCATTTTTCCACGCTGGCCTTATTTAATTGCTCGTTTTGAGAGCGCGTGATTCATCAAACATTGGCATGGTTCTTGGCTCATTTTGAAGAGCGTTTCCAATCACATAATATTGGCATATCTTTTTGCTGATTAAAGGGACTAGAGACATTTGCTTCAAGAACTTCCTGAAATTTAGAAACACCAATTAAGATTAAGTACATCATTGCAATACTGAAGTGATTATCGTGCAACTGCTTATTTACATTGCTGCAACCAGATAAAAGTTATTTATATTTTTATAAGATACTTACCTGTGTGGTCTCAGTTTGTGGTGGATTGGGGATTATTGTTGTGTTGAGTGCAAATATTATACACATTGCCTTGGGGATAAGCCTGCCTGCTCGCGCCAAGCTACCTAGAGGAGAGCGGAGGTTATCTACTGTGTGTATTCCTTCACCCTGACTAGAAGCAAGGGTCCCTACTTGGTCTAAGGTACTTACCTATGCCAACTAGAGACCCCCAGATCTAACATTGGTGGACAGCGGTGCGGATTCTGAACTAATAATTGCACTTGACCTGCAGTGATCTCTTGTACATCACTAGTCTAGTTTAGCAGCACAGGTTGCGCAAGATTTTTTTTCTTTTTGGTGAAACCTTTTGTTGAAAAGGTTAGGAAGCATCATGTCTGTGAAAGCGGCAAGCGTGAGAGTAGAATTGGAAGTGGAATTCGAAATTCAGGAGCTGTACAACTACAGAAAGGATATCCTGAAACAATTCTGCAAACAGCTTGGATGCCCAGCGAAGGGCAGCGCAAACAAGGAAGAGCTGCAGAAAGCTCTAAGGGCCTGGTGGGAGGCCAAACATGTCTCAGAAGAAGCTACTGAAGTGGAAGGCGCACCGGAGAATGTTTTTTCGCTCAGTGATTTGCCAGCGCGGCCAGCATCTAAGGCTGGCAGCAACCGTTCCAGTAGGGTTATTTCTCCAGAGGAGGTGGAGGAAAATCAGAGAGCTAGGGCTCATGAGATTGAGATTTTTAAACTCAGAGCCCAAGCAGATGAAAGGAGAATGCGCCTTGAAAATGAGAAGGCGGCGGAGGAGAGAAGACATGCTCTCGCTTTGGAGGAGAAGAAACTCCAATTGGTTCATGAGAGGAACATGAGGGAGCTGGACATCAAAGAAAAGCAAGGGGGGTCCAGCTCTAATGGTGGCAGCGCACAACCAGTACAGGCGGGTAAGGTATACATACCAAAGGATCTGGTACAGAATTATCAGAGGGGTGAGGATATTTATGCGTGGTTTAGAGCGTATGAACTAGCCCTAAAGATGAATGAAGTGCCTGAGAAAAGTTGGGGGGCAGGTTTATGGAAGCACTTTGAGGCCTCTGGGAGGGATGTCTTGGCACCCTTAGAAGCAACAGGTACTTTAGCCTACCCCTCCATGAAGGAGGCTTTGTGCCTCAGGTATGGGCTCACTGCAGAACAGTACCGCCAGAAGTTTAGGAACTTCAAGAAGCTTGATTCAAGTACTTGGGTGGAGTGTGTGAGTATGTACACGCGTGCACTGGAAGGTTGGATAAAGGGCAGCAAAGTTACTGATTATGTGGGGTTGTGTCACTTGATTAGTTGGGAGCACTTAAGTAGTTTATGTGTTCCAGAGCTGCGCCAGCATCTTTTAGACAGCAAGTTAACTGATCCCAGTGAGCTTGCTAAAGAGGCGGACCGCTGGACTAGCACCAGGGTCCACAAGGGGGTGGTAAGTACCCCAGCCAAGGGTGGACAGGGTCCCCAGCAGAAGAGTGGGGGGGACACGGGTAATCAAAAGGAGTCTTCTAAAGGGCCCCAAAATAGTTCCCAGGAGAAAGAGTCTCAACCCCCCAAGTCTAAGAAGTCCTGGCCCCATAAGGGCAAGCAGGACAACAGGCCCCCACCTACTTGCTATGCCTGTAGGGAGGTGGGGCACATTGCCCCCAAATGTCCAAAGAAACCTCCAGCACCCACTGGTGCTCCAACACCGGCATTAGCTAGTGTAGCTTTGGGAGGGGATTTGATTTCTAGTGGGGAGGAGGGGTTAGCAGTGATGACCCTTGTCTCTTTAGGAGACCAAGAGATGGCCCAGGAAACCTTGCTGCCCTTAAACACTAAGAAATATGGGCAGAAGGTGACCATCAATGGAAAAGAGATAGAAGCTCTGAGAGACACAGGGGCCAGTGTGACATCTGTCAGGTGTCAATGGGTGTCTGAAGAGCAGATCATTCCCGATGTACTCCGTCCTGTGGTGGCAGCTGACAGTTCAGTGCGCCTCTGCAAGTTGGCACGTGTTCCATTTGAGTGGGGAGGAGTCTCCGGTACATTGGAAGTTGTTGTAAGTGATGCCTTGCCTGTAGATTGTCTGTTAGGTAATGACCTGGAGAGCTCTCCATGGAAGGATGTAGAGCACAGGACTCACTTGGAAATGTTGGGCTTGCCTGCGTGGATCTGTGTGACCACACGTGCAATGGCAGCCAGTAAGGGTGGATTAGCAGAACTGGAGCCTGGAACAATGGCCCAGGGACCTGTCAAGAGAGGAAGGGGCAGAGGGCGCGGGAAACCAGCCCCCACTGTTCCCACGGTCCAGGAGGAAGCAGAACCTGAGGGGGATGCCCTGGAACCTACAGGGGAACAGGTGGCCGAACTAGGGGAATTGCCTGAGCTGTCCCAGTGGCAGCAAGATGGTGGTCCCTCCAGGGAGGAATTCTGCCAAGCTCAAAAGGAGTGCCCTTCCCTCATTGGTGTGCGGCAGCAGGCTGCAGACCAGGCAGCAGGCCTGGGGTCCAAGGAACATTTGATCTACTGGGAGGATGACTTACTTTATAGTGAGCCTAAGTTCGCTGAGCCCGGTGCAGCCCGTGTGCTGGTGGTACCCGAGCGCTTCAGGAACTTCCTACTGGGCCTGGCTCATGACGTGCCTCTCGCAGGACATCTGGGGCAAGACAAGACCTATTACCGGCTTGTCACCCACTTCTACTGGCCCCAGATGAAGAAGCACGTCGCTGCCTTTTGTAAGTCTTGCCAAACTTGTCAAGCCAGTGGCAAGAGCGGAGGGAAGTGCGTGGCACCCCTCCAACCCTTTCCTGTGGTGAGCACCCCTTTTGAGAGGGTGGGCATTGACATCGTGGGGCCCCTGGACCCCAAGACAGCCTTAGGCAACAGGTTTATCCTGGTCTTGGTGGACCATGCCACCCGATACCCTGAAGCAGTCCCTCTCAGGACAGTCACAGCCCCTGTGGTGGGCCGTGCCTTAATGGGGATCTTTTCCCGTGTGGGATTCCCCAGAGAGGTGGTTTCTGACAGGGGTACAAACTTCATCTCTAGGTACATGAAGTCTCTGTGGGAGGTGTGTGGAGTGACATATAAGTTCACCACACCTTACCATCCTCAAGGAAATGGGTTGGTTGAAAGATTCAACCGCACCCTGAAGGGCATGATTATGGGCCTAGAGGAGCCCATGAGGCGGAAGCGGGACGTCTTGTTACCATGCCTGTTATTTGCATACAGGGAGGTGCCTCAGAAATCCTTAGGGTTCAGCCCTTTTGAGTTGCTGTATGGCCACCCTGTCAGAGGACCTCTCACTCTGGTGAAGGAGGGGTGGGAGAAATCCCGTGGGAAGACCCCTCAGGATGTGTTCAGCTATGTGCTGGCCATCCGCAATCAGACCAAGCGCTTCAGGAAGCTCGCTCAAGAGAACCTGGAGGCTAGCCAGGAGGAAATGAAGAGATGGTATGATCAGAACACCTCTCTTGTGGAGTTCCAACCTGGGCAGAAAGTGTGGGTGATGGAGCCAGTGGAGCCTTGTGCGCTCCGTGACAAGTGGTCTGGGCCATATGAGGTGGTGGAGCGCAAGAGCGAGGTTACCTACTTGGTTAACCTGAAGACTCCCAGGCAGCCCCTGAGAGTGTTGCATGTAAACCGCCTCAAACCCCACTTTGAGAGGTCAGCAGTGACTTTGCTCATGGCTACAGATGCAGGAGGGGAGGAGGATAGTGATCCTCTCCCTGACCTCCTGGCAACCAAGGAGCAAGATGGGTCAGTTGATGGGGTGATACTCTCACCCACCCTGACCCCAGAGCAGCAACAGGACTGTCGCCAAGTCTTGGGTCAGTTTGCCCCCCTGTTTTCCCTGACCCCAGGTGTCACTGACTGGTGTGTCCACGATGTGGACACTGGTGACAACCTGCCTGTGAAACAGAAGTTTTACAGAGTGGCTGACAAGGTCAGGGCTAGCATCAAAGAAGAGGTTTCTAAGATGTTAGCGCTAGGGGTCATTGAGCCCTCCAGCAGCCCCTGGGCTAGCCCAGTGGTCTTAGTGCCTAAGAAAGCTGCTACCCCTGGTGGCCCCCAGGAACTCCGTTTTTGCGTGGACTACCGTGGGCTCAATGCGGTCACCAAGACTGACGCGCACCCCATCCCCCGAGCTGATGAGCTGGTGGATCGGTTGGGAGCTGCCCGGTACCTGAGCACCTTTGATTTGACTTCAGGTTACTGGCAGATTGCCTTAACTGAGGGGGCCAAGGAAAGATCAGCATTTTCAACACCAGAGGGGCACTTCCAGTTTCGTGTCATGCCCTTTGGGTTGAAAAATGCCCCTGCCACATTCCAGAGACTGGTCAACCAGGTATTAGCAGGGCTGGAGGAATTCAGCGCAGCATACCTGGATGACATTGCTGTGTTCAGCTCCACTTGGGAGGAACACTTGCAACACCTCTGCGCAGTGTTGAAGGCTCTGCAAAAGGCAGGCCTCACTATCAAGGCCAGTAAGTGCCAGATAGGGCAGGGATCTGTGGTGTACTTGGGACACCAGGTGGGGAGCGGCCAGGTGGCGCCCCTACAGGCAAAGATTGATACCATTCTGGCTTGGGAACCCCCCAAGACCCAGACTGAGGTGAGAGCCTTTTTAGGTCTCACCGGGTATTACAGACGGTTTGTCAAAGGTTATGGCACCATTGTAGCCCCTTTGACAGAGCTGACATCTAGAAATCAGCCCAGGAAAGTGAATTGGACTGAGGCCTGTCAAACTGCTTTTGACACCCTCAAAACTGCCATGTGCACAGCACCGGTGCTTAAGGCACCTGACTTTTCAAGTGAGTTCATTGTGCAAACTGATGCTTCAGAGCAAGGCGTGGGAGCAGTACTCTCACAGATCAATGAGGAGGGTGAAGACCAACCGGTGGCTTTCATTAGTAGGAGGCTACTCCCCAGGGAACAGAGATGGAGTGCAATCGAAAGGGAAGCTTTCGCTGTGGTCTGGGCTCTGAAGAAGCTGAGGCCCTACCTGTTTGGGACTCACTTCCGTGTTCAGACCGACCACAGGCCCCTCAGATGGTTAATGCATATGAGGGGTGAGAATCCAAAACTGTTGAGGTGGTCCATTTCCCTACAGGGGATGGACTTCACGGTGGAGCACCGCCCTGGTACAGAACACGCCAATGCTGATGGTCTGTCCAGATTCTTCCGCCTTAGTGATGAGGACTCCCAAGAGGTTGGGTAGTTCTCCCCACTTTCAGCTGGAGGGGACACGTGTTAGACCTGACATCCTTGGCGTGGTTTTTCCCCCATCTTTTTGCCCCTGACTCATGTATTTTTGATGCTGTGCTGGATTTCGTTTTTGCTGGTTTAGATGCTTTGGACCCTCTGCCACTGCTGATCAGTGTCAGAGGGTAAGTGCTCCCTCTGTAAATTGTCATATTGATTGGGTATACCTGATTGGCATATTTGTGTCACCATGAAGTCCCTAGTAAAGTGCACTGTGTGTGCCAGGGCTGGTGATGACAGATGCTACTAGTGGGCCTGCAGCGCAGATTGCGCCACCCACATGAGTAGCCCTAAAATGATGTCTCAGGCCTGCCAGCGCAGGGCCTGTGTGCAGTCAGTGGACTGCCATGTCCGCCTGGCCAGTGTCCCCACTGGCTGGGCCTAACCCTTCCCTGTCTGTGCACACCAGTCACCCCTATGGAAGGCTCAAGGTACCCCCCTGGGCAGGGTGCAGTGCATGGATAAGGTAGAGCATGTACTAGTGCAGGTAACATGCTCTGGTAGTGAGCAGCAGCCATTTTGTGTGCTCACTGCTGTAAGGCTATCTTGCTCCATAGAGTAACATGGGGGAGGCTGGTCCCATTGGATCCCAGCCTATCTTCCCATAGGAACAAGATGGGACATAAGTGAAAGATATCCCTGAACTCAGAATTTAATAACACATCTTTTAGTAAAGGTTGTTTTTAAATTCTGTGTTTGAGAATGGCACTTTTAGAAAGTGGCTGTTCTCTTGTCTAAACCTTTCTGTGTGCCTGGGACTGTTTGTGGATTGACTGTCTGGGTTGAGGATGACAGGGTCTGCAGAGCCCCGGGGGTTTATCTGAGCCAGCCCCGTGGATGAAAGGCAGCATCTGCTGCCAGGGAAGTGGGAGGAGATAGCACCTGATAGTGAAGGGCTGTGCCTGCCTAACCACAAAGCTGGCTCCACCTCCTGCTGGGCGACTGTCACCTCTGTCCCTGGGACAGGGAGGAAGAAGGAAACCAGAAACACCCCAGACCCCCAGAACTGGTTTGGACCGGGCTCAGGGCCCCCTTTGCACAAAGACTTCTAAAGACTTCAAAGGACTTCAAAGCCTTTTTGGGGTATAAGAGAAGGACCCCTGACTACAGAAAATCAGATTCTACAATCAAGAGGAACCTCTGCCAGAAGAAGGACTGCTGAAGGAGCTGATGGAAGATTGCCTTGCTGTGTGCTTTAAGGGCTGACCTATCCTGCTGTCCAACTGAAGGAGAGGAGAAGAAAGGGACTTTGCTGTGTGCTGTGGCCCTGCCTGCTTGAAACTGCCAAGACTTTGCTGTGTGCTGTGTCTTTACTGAATCTCCAAGGGCCTGAGAAGAGCTGGCCTCCTGTCTGCAACCCAGGAACATAAAGGTTGCCCAAAGGACCACTAGATTCTGCTGCGCCCCCCCTGAAGCTGCTGTGCAGTGCAGAGATCGTGAAACACTGCGTGGGGCCGTGTAGCGCACTGGCTGCTCTCTAATCTGAGTGAGGGCGCCGCGCTGAACCAGCCTGCCGTGTGGCCGAGATCGACGTGTTCATCGACACGTAGGGAGCGAAGATCGGACGCTTGTGGGCCTTCCCAGCGTAAGGAGCGCTGAAAAATAATTGCTGGCCGTGTCACCGTCGCAGCCCGGGGTCAGTAACCCCCGTGGAAAGTGCCCCGTATCATCCCGGTGGCTGTGTCCTGAAGATCGAGCCCGCCGCGCTCTGATTGGGCGAGAGGGCCGAGCCCCCTCACCAGAGTCGCGACGGGATTGGTTCCTGTGGCGGAGCGTCATCAGCGAGGCCGCGCTGCCATTGGTTGGCGGCCTCGCGCTCAAGAGGGGCTCGACTCGAACGCCGCGACGGGATTGGCTGCCTCGACTGGAGCTGCCGAGGAGCCGAGGAAGCGCTGAAGATCACCGCCGGGCCCGGGGAAAGACTGACCTGACCTCGCCGAGGGATCCACAGAGTGTTCCAGCCCCCGGCCTGCCGTCTCTGCTCCCCGCTGCTCTCTGAAGGACCGAGAGCGGGCGGAGAGCGTCCTGAGACCGGCCGGGCTGGAGCGCGAGTAAGCGTTTACCCGCGAGGTGCATCTGAGTGATACCGATCACGGGGAAGGGAGTCCCCCTCCCCCCAGCTACCGGGTGAGACGCGCTTGTAGCGCTTGGAGTCCCTGATGCCAGGGGCTCGCTGAGACGCATTTTTCCACGCTGGCCTTATTTAATTGCTCGTTTTGAGAGCGCGTGATTCATCAAACATTGGCATGGTTCTTGGCTCATTTTGAAGAGCGTTTCCAATCACATAATATTGGCATATCTTTTTGCTGATTAAAGGGACTAGAGACATTTGCTTCAAGAACTTCCTGAAATTTAGAAACACCAATTAAGATTAAGTACATCATTGCAATACTGAAGTGATTATCGTGCAACTGCTTATTTACATTGCTGCAACCAGATAAAAGTTATTTATATTTTTATAAGATACTTACCTGTGTGGTCTCAGTTTGTGGTGGATTGGGGATTATTGTTGTGTTGAGTGCAAATATTATACACATTGCCTTGGGGATAAGCCTGCCTGCTCGCGCCAAGCTACCTAGAGGAGAGCGGAGGTTATCTACTGTGTGTATTCCTTCACCCTGACTAGAAGCAAGGGTCCCTACTTGGTCTAAGGTACTTACCTATGCCAACTAGAGACCCCCAGATCTAACACTTGCCATCAATGCATCCAAGGTACATATCAGCGGGCCAAGGTGGGTCCCTGTATCTGACCCATGCTCCATAGCCGTTTGCCTGAATTTTTAGATTTGACCCAGACAAGCATGACCAGATAGCGCAGTTGGTGCTATTTGTTTCTAAGCACTCCAATTCAGTTTAATGTTTAAAATGTCATATCTTGACTTCTACTGATTGGATTTTTGTCATTTTTTTTAGTTTTCCTCATACAAACATTCACTGTTTTTCTAAACTGGTGTGGGGTCCTTTTCATTGTGTTTTCACTGTGTTAGTGTTTGAAGTGTTGCACAAATACTTAACACATTGCCTCTTAAGTTAAGCCTGACTGTTCTGTGCTA
Source organism: Lissotriton vulgaris (assembly GCF_964263255.1). NCBI lineage: Eukaryota > Metazoa > Chordata > Amphibia > Caudata > Salamandridae > Lissotriton > Lissotriton vulgaris. The sequence goes on along the minus strand of NW_028250344.1, from coordinate 24,619 downwards.
AACTACTAGAGGGTGAGCACAGGTTAATTTAGGGTGTGTATCTGACTTAACTTGACTAGGATTGTGGTTCTTGCTAGGACAGGGTGCATTTCTGTGCAGACTAGAAACCCCATTTCCAACTTGTTGAAACATTAATAGTGATGTTATACTTCAGTTCTATGTGTTTGGTTATTCGTTCTAGTATTTTGTGTGCTTGTTCAAGTTTGTGTTAAAACATGGGAAAGAAAAGAAAGTACCCTCATTCAGGTTTTGGCATTATGTTTGTGCCACTTTCATCAGCCCAAGAATTGTTTGAAAATGCTGAGCTTTAAGTAGCATTTTATGTGTTCATGTTTCATTTTTCGAGGTCAGCAGAGAAAGAATGATAGCATCATTGTGTATGTTGTGGCACATTGGTGGTTTATGTCTGAGTCTTAATATGTATTTTAGTATTATTAGGTCATAAACCTTAACGGTCTTTGGGGATAGGTGAAAGTCTGAATGATGTGGTATAGGTTGGCAAAGAAAGATTGTATGGTACAAAACAGAGGAAGTGCAGCATCTTCCTGCATGTTATATGTGTTGATACATTGAGTGTGGGGACAGGATGATATTCTTGCCATATGTAGATTTGTCTGTGGACCAGATTGGAGAAGTTTTACTTTTGGTAATGTTTTACTACTTTTATCATTTTAATAGACGTGGGGCCTGATTATGAGTCTGGCAGACTAGTATTACCTGGTTGGGTACTAACCTAGTTTATCATGAATGGCCAAGATACTGGACCGGATTTTACTGGCTGAAAAATCTTGCCAGTAAAATTGCTATGGGAATAGGCAGCATTCAGACCGATATTCCTGCTCCCCCTTCCCTAACCCTCAAATGTGTCATGTGGTAAACATTTCTCTGCATTTCCTGCCATCCTTCCTCAGCTTCACAGTTACCCCCCATTTACATTTAGGACCTGCTAAGAGCAGACCCTGGGGTTGCTGGGAAAGAAAACCTTGGCAATTGAAATGAAGCAGGAGACAGACTGATAAAGTTCTACCAAGAAAACTCACTTTGCATAATGAACATGTGGTTCAAACAATCCAAAGGAGGACTGTACACGTTAAAAGGCAACTCTGAAGCCAAATTTACTACATAATCTACTACAGCAGAAGGTGGAATAGCTCAGTACTGTTAGTAAAAACACACATTCAGTAGGAGATTGTAGCACATATCATGAACTATTAACATCAATGCTGAAGATACAACTAAGACAACCAAGAAGGCCCCAATACTATGTAGATGTGACCTAGATAACATACCCTTCATTTATTCTATCACCATGGAAAAATGTTTCAACGCCCTCAACTTAAACGAAAGAGAACTCGATGAGCTCTGGGAAGAGATTTACAATATCATACACCAAGAAGCCAAGAAAAATATTTCTCAAGCCAGACGCAAGTAAAAACCAAACTGGCTCTCCAATGAAACACTGGTAATAGCAAGAAAAAGAAGACATGCAAAAGCCACCAGAGAGAGGAATACAGTGGCGGGCAAAATGCTGAATTTAAGCGCAAATCGAAGAAAGATTAACCAGAATATCTCAAGCAAAAATGGCAAGAGATTGAGGATAACAATTAGAGAGGCATAACAAAAGACCTCTTTAGGAAGATGAAGGCAATGAAGGAAAAATTCTGCCCACATATTGGAACTTTGAAGAACAAAGAATGAAAAAATCTCCTGAATGGAGAAGACACTAAAAGAAGATGGAAACAATATAAAGAAGAACTACACAAGCAAAGTGAGAGAGGTTTGAAGATCAAATCTTACAGCTGAAGCCTGATATTCCGGAAAGTGATGTTAGATGGGCATTGAAACTGAAAGCGATGCACAAAGCAGCTGGCATGAATGCAATTCAAAATTAAATTTTCAAAATAATGGAAGACACCAGGATTAAAGTAATAGCAGTTGTTTGTCAGCAGATATGGAAGAGGATGCAGTGGCCGAAACGCTGGAAGAGATCCATATTAGCAAGTATTGCAAAGAAAGGGGATACAAATGATTGCTCAAATTACTGCACAATAGCCTTACTATCACATTCCATTACGATCATGCTGAGGATCATAAAAGCAAGGCTACAACCATAAATGGAGTGTGAATTGCTATATATACAAGTTAGTTTCAAAAACAAAAGAGGAACCACGGGACCAGATCTCTAACATGCAAAGGATAATTTAAAAAGCCCTACAATTTTAGGACAACATCTTTTCCTGCTTTACAGACTACACTAAGGTTTTCAACTGCATTGATCATGGAAAATTGTGGAATTTAAGGTTGTTGGACGGAATGCTGAAAATTTTCAGACACTCAACTCCAGTCACAGATCTGGGTTGAATCCATCATCGTTCTTTAGCTCACTTCACCACCCCAGTTCAGACCCACCCATATGCAAATCAGTCTTGACCCTGTTCCTTATGGGAACCGTCTAGCCCGAACTTCCAAGCCAGGTCTTCCCTGGACCGGAAACAAGCATCCTGGGACCGGTTTCGAGGTAACACCCCTCATCAACCAATCTAGCTTGAATCCAGTGGCAAAGTGAGCAAGGGACCCACGTCTGGGCAAAACCTGCCAGCTTAGGGCAAACAAACCAAACACAAGGAGATGATGGATTAATATGCTGAAACCAAAGAGCACCCTAATCATAAAGTAATTTCATATCCCTGCATATCACACTAGTGCCTGCAACTTCCATAAAGATTGGGGTAAACATGTTTAAATTTGTCTGGTGCTAAACCGTCATTCTGCACTAATCTTTCAGCATTTCTATGTTTTTTTTGCTGCGAGTTGACAGTTGGAGATCCCTCCACAGTGTTATTCCTTTTATGGAGTAGCATATACTATCACCACTACTTTACTGTTGATCATAGAAAGAGCCGGTGGCAGACTTAAAAATAATGCAAACTTTCTCCTTCATCAACAGAGAAATCTTGGTTTACAAGTGTCTAAGGATTTTGGATATAATGCACTTGTAATAAGGCAGATGGGATATCCATTGTGTTTGTGAGGGAGTACACGTAAGCCAAACACACTTATCAAAAGACAGTCTTTCTACCATCAATTACAGAAAGCATCACTATCCAAAGCAAATATGAACTAGGGTTTTAGAGTATAAAAGTGTATGCGGAGGGGAGTTAGTGATCTTAGGGTTCTGAGATAAGGTGTCCCATGATTCAAAAGAGACTAGACTATGAGCAGCGTAACCACCCACTAGCTCCCCCACTATGAACACCAGGTAAGGCTTTAAAGAGGTCCAACATACGAGCCCCAACAGAGGTGAAAGCAAGAAGGGTATGGAGTTCCTCTGAGTCCAAGTGAAAGAACGGGGAGATACTAAAGGTGAGGGTAAGCCATGAGTAGCCCCACACTGAAGAGAGAGGGAGGGGAATTCCCCTTTTCAGAACTAGGGCTCTCACATACTTAGCGAGCTAGATGTCATGCTTCATCATATGAGCCTGCCCCTCGTCAGGTTGGCGCTGCAATACCTGACGAGCACCCAGTAATGCTGGTGTGGTGCGTTAGCAAAAGAGAAGGGTGCAGGAGAGAGTGAGTGTGCAACTGGAGAATGAAACTGAGTTGGTGTTGGACTATCAGGAGGAGAGTGATGAGTGAGAGGAAGGGGAGTTGTGTAACGAGGAAGAAGGAGATAGAGTCCTTCGAGAGGCCTCAGGGGGGCAAACAGGAAAATTGATGCTTTTCAGGAGAAGGCTATGAATAAGGGGAAGGCGGTGCACCAGCGGAAGACCGGTGGCCGAGTCAGTGACAAGGGGACACAAGGAGGACCCTCAGGTACGGGGGAGTGGTGGTCGTCCTGGGTGGATGGGACTGTGGGCGCGAAGGGGAAATCCTGCCGGTCGGTAGGTGTGGGAGACGGGATGGTACAGGAGGTGGGCCTCCTGGTGAAGGCTGCGCCAATACAGAAGGCCTGTGAAACAGGTGGGGCACAGTCACGCTTGGTAGGGACATGGGTCCAGACGGACAAGTTGGTGGGGGCCTGGCTCCAGATGGACAAACTGGTGGGGGCGGACAATAAGGAGGATAAGATGGGTGACAGACATCAGAAAGAATTGCAGTATATTGGGTTGGTGATTCTATTGGGTTCCCATCTATCGGATAAGACCTGTACCAGGATATGGAAACACGAATATGTTGATGTTTTCAAACTACTACATTGGGAGATACAGTCTGAAGAGGGTTCAAAAGAGGAGGAATGGGAACTGACGAGACGGCCGAGGGTGCCCATTACTATGGAAAACTGGACCTCAGCATTTCTGATTATCTCCAGTATATATTGCAAAAAATACCTAGACAGAGCAATAGCCTTCATAAAATACATGGACATAATCAATCAATCAATCAATCAAAGCATGTATATAGCGCGCTACTCACCCGGAGGGTCTCAAGGCGCTTGGGTGGTCCTCTACTGCTCTAACAGCCAGGTCTTGAGTTGCTTCCTGAAGGAGAGGTGGTCTTGGGTCAGGCGGAGGTGGATGGGGAGGGAGTTCCACGTCTTGGCAGCCAGGTAGAAGAAGGATCTTTCTCCTGTTGTGGCTCTTTGGATGCGAGGAACGGCGGCAAGGGCGTGGGTGGTCGATCAGAGTTGGCGAGTGGGAGTGTAGAAGGTCAGGCAGTCGTTGAGGTATCTGGGGCCTTGGTTGTGGAGAGCTTTGTGTGCGTGGGTGAGGAGTCGGAACGTGATCCTCTTGCTGACGGGGAGCCAGTGCAGGTCTCTCAGGTGTCAGGAGATGTGGCTGTGTCGGGGGATGTCCATGATGAGTCGTGCTGAGGCGTTCTTAATGCGCTGGAGTCTTTTCTGGAGTTTGGCTGTGGTTCCGGCGTAAAGGGTGTTCCCGTAGTCCAGTCGGCTGGTGACGAGGGCCTGGGTGACCGTCTTCCTGGTTTCGGTGGGGATCCACCGGAAGATCTTCCGGAGCATGCGTAGGATGTTGAAGCATGATGAGGAGACGGCGTTGACTTGTCTGGTCATCGAGAGGGAGGAGTCTAGGATGACGCCTAGGTTTCGTGCGTGGTCCGTTGGTTTGGATGCGCTGCCGAGGGTAGGTGGCCACCAGGAGTCTTCCCAGGCGGAGGGTGATGATCCCAGGATGAGGACTTCCATCTTATCTGAGTTCAGTTTCAGGCGGCTGTTCATCATCCACTCGGCTACGTCTTTCATCCCTTCATGTAGGTTGGTTCTGGCGGTGGCACGGTCGTTGGTGAGGGAGAGGATCAGCTGGGTGTCGTCGGCGTAGGAGATGATGTTGAGGTTGTGTTGGCGTACGATGGCCGCGAGGGGGCTCATGTAGATGTTTAACAGCGTGGGGCTGAGTGAAGATACTTGTGGTATGCCGCAGATGACTTTGGTGGCCTTGGATCTGAACGGGGGGGAGGCGGACTCTCTGGGTTCTTCCGGCGAGGATGTCGTCGGTGGCTGCGATTAGCGCTGTCTCGGTGCTGTGGTTGGCCCGGAAACCGGACTGTGAGTGGTCGAGGGATCCATTTGTCTCGAGGAAGGTGGCCAGCTGTCTGTTGACTGTCTTCTCGATGACTTTGGTGGGAAAAGGAAGGAGCGAGATGGGGCGGTAGTTCTTGAGGTCGGTGGGGTCCGCTGATGGTTTCTTCAGTAGGGCGCTGAGTTCGGCGTGCTTCCAGCTTTCTGGGAAGGTGGCGGTGTTGAAAGAGGCGTTGATGATGTCCCGGAGATGGGGTGCGATGATGGAGTCGGCCTTGTTGAAGACGTGGTGAGGGCAGGGGTCGGTTGGTGATCCGGAGTGGATGGAGTTCATCGTGCGGATGGTGTCTTCGGTGTTGACCGGTGTCCAGGCGCAGAGGGTGGAGGTGGGGAGCGTTGGTGGGGTGCGTCGGCTGTGTGGTGAAACTGTTGTGTATGTCAGCGATCTTCCTGTGGAAGAACGAGGCGAGCGAGTTGCAGAGTTTTTGCGATGGGGTGATGTTGTTGTTTCCGGCGTTAGGGTTCGAGAGCTCTTTGACGATGTTGAAGAGTTCTTTGCTGTTGTGGGCGTTGTTTTCTAGTCGTTCCTTGAATGCGGTTTTCTTGATGGTGTGGATCAGCTGGTGGTGTTTTCGAGTGGCAAGCTTGAGGGTGGTCATGTTGACTGGTGTCGGGTCTCTGCGCCAGGCTTTCTCGAGGGCTTGGCAGTTCCTCTTGGAGCTCCTGAGTTTGTCGGTGAACAAGGATGCTTTCTTGTTGCCGGGTCTGATGGGGGGGTCTTCAGTGGAGCGAGGTCGTCTGCGCAGTTGTTGATCCACCTTGTGAGGTTGTTGGCAGCTTGGTTGGGGTTCGCTGAGCTGGCGGGAGGGTTCTGGCTCAGGGATGTGGCGAGCTGGTCAGCTGTGATCTTGCTCCAGCTTCTGCAGGGAACCTGTTGCGGGTGGTGGTGGATCATGGTTCTTCTGAAGCTGAAGTGGACGCAGCTGTGGTCTGTCCAGTGGAGTCCGGTGGCGTGGCTGAAGGAGATGTCCTTGCTGGAGGAGAAGACGGGGTCAAGCGTGTGGCTGGTGTAGTGGGTGGGGGTGGTCACCAGTTGCTTGAGTCCGAGGTTGGCGAGGTTGTCCAGCAGGGTGGTGGTGTTGCGGTCGTTGTTGTTCTACAGGTGGAAGTTGAAGTCCCCTAGGAGGATGTAGTCAGCGGAGGGGAGGGCATGCGGGCTGATGAAGTCTGCGATCTCAGATGCATTTCGTGGGCTCAGCGTGGCTGCGTTATGACAAGGAGTTCGAGGCACGAGTTAGCATCAATCGAGACAAGCCTTGGGGGGAGTGTGATCAAGAGTTGTGGATGCAGTGTATGTCATCCACGCAATCAACAACATCTACCTATAGGGCGAGCCGTCTTCCTGTAACCTATTGGTCCTTTCAGACATGTCCTGCCCAATATGGGGTGGGTGGGAGCACTGTGGGAGTGGGGAGTGCAGGCAGGCCATCCAAGCCACAAGGGCGAATACAGGGGCTTGCTGGAATTTCAACAAGGGGTCCTGTACAAGGCACCCTTGTAAATTTAAGCACAAATGCTCTAATTGCAGGGGTAGACACCCACTTGTCCAGTCCTTTACCCTGGCCACACCAAGCGAGCAGTGGCGGGCAACAGAAGGGAGGGGCAAGCTAGACCAAAGGGCCCCTACTCCAACTAAGCTGGAAGCCGTGGTCCCATGGGTCTCAGTCTAGTCTACCCCGACAGAGAGGCGGCGCTGCATTTGCAATGAGGTTTTCAAGAAAGTTTTCGGTGGGGTGTCAAGGCCCCAGAGTCAGGCGCTGGGCAGATAACTTGTAATCAGCAAAACAACTACCTGAAATAGTAGCAGCAAAATTGGTAAAGGAAGTGGCAGAAGGGAGGATGGCGGGCCCCTTTACGGACTAGCCATGTGAGTACTTGATCGTGTCACCATTGGGGGTGGTGCCCAAAAAAATACCTGGGGGAGTTCCGAATGATTCATCACCTCTCCTGGCAGGAGGGGGAATCAATAAATGATTTAATTGCAGAGAACGACTCTAGGGTTCTGTATCCATCAGTGGACTACACGATCTGTCTGGTGAGGGTGTGAGTGGGGGTGAGCAGAAATGGCTGAGTGTTATGTCAAGTCTGCTTTTCACCTGTTGCCTATTCATCCAATGGATTTCCCGCTGCTGGGGATGCAGTTCGATGAGGCCATCTACGTTGTCACGGTCTTGCCCATTGGGTGTGCCATATCCTGTACACTGTTTGAGATGTTCAGTCCATTTTTACAACAGGTGTTCATTAAGAAGAACAGTCGTGGGGAGAGGTCACACTATCTGGACGATTTCCTGTTTGTGGGTAAAGGTGGCTCGGGGGACTGTGGACGAATGCTACAGCAGTTTGAGGACTTGGGACAGACTTTTGGAGTACCTCTAGCACCTGAAAAGACAGATGGGCTTAGCTGTAGGCTGACATTCCTTGGCATTGAAATGGACTAAGTGACGGACATGCAAGAGTTCCTGGCAAAAGTGATGGGGGATAGGAAGATTGAATTGAGGGCAGTGCAGAAGTTGCTGGCTTTCTGAACTTTGCATGCAAGGTGGTGACAGCGGGGAGGACATTTTGCAGGCGGCTTTACATGGCCATGTCAGGTGCGGTATTACCACATAACAGGGACCGGATTTCAATGGGAGTCAGGCCGGACCAGGGGGTGTGGCAAATGTTTCTGGAGAATTTGAATGGTGTTTCGTTGAAGTTTGCGACTAGGGTGGTCATTGGGTCAGATTCGCCGGATAGGATGTTGGCGTTTACGTTGTTGTGAGAGGTATGTGAGGAAATAATGGAAAAGGGGGAGTGGGGCTTTCCGCAAAGCCAGCAGCGAAAATCAGGGGTTTTGTTGGACACAAGGTTGTTTTTTTTCAGAAGTTAATTCTGCTTTCTTAATGCTGTAGGATGCGTGAGAGGACCGGGGACCAAGATGTTCACCTGGATCGTGGGACACTCGTTTGTTCAATGGGCAGCAATGTGTTCAGACCAGCAACTCTATGGATGAAATTTGGGCCTGAGAAGCAGTCATCATGAAGTTAGCTGGTGGGGTAAAGAGGGAATGCGATGGGGTGCGCTGCTGCCATGGCTTACCAAGATGGTAGCTCAGAGGGGCTGCCCGGACATGCTAGTTATCCATTTGGGGGAAAATGACTTGGTGTGGCTGTCAGGCCTGGCATTGCTGCATGACATGCACAGGGATTTGGAGGTACTGAGGAAATACCTTGCAGGAATATGTCTAGTGTGGACAGAACTAGTGCCAAGGAGGGTTTGGAGAGGAGCTGCCAATCATGCAACGATTGATAAGGCACGAAGAAACCTGCATGAGAGTGTTTTGCCAACCAAGGAACATTAAGTTGATTGCTCATGGGGGTTTGAGGCTGGAAGAGCCGGTCCTATTCAGAGACGACGGGGTGTAGCTTATGAGGATGGGCAATGCTTATTACTTGATGGAAATGCGGGATACTAACAGCAAGCTTTAGAATGACACCATATGGTGTCGCAGGGATTAGTGAGCGAAAGGTACACCAAGCAGTGTTGGGCAGGTAACGGACCTATGGGGGGTTACCTGGGTGGCGGGTCTATGGAGGGGTTGTGAGTCATGGACGGGTGGAGCCACCCCTCAGGGGGGAGGTACACAGGTGAAGGAGGGCGGAGTGCAGGATGCTAGGTGCAGCAGAGGGAAGGATAGAGAGGATGCTTAAGAATGCTGTGAAGGTGAAGAAGAGATGTATGGAGAAGTTTACAGCAGGAATGGGGAGGAGTGAAAGTGGTGAGACGAATGGAGAATGGATGGATGAGGGGTTGGGTTGTTTATTGGTGATTAAAGTTATTGGAGTTGAATTGTTATGTTAATAAACGTTGGGAGTTATGATAACCATGTCCTAATAAATGGCCTTTTATGCTTGAAGACAGCATGGAGTGTAGTTATTGCTCAATGTTGGCCCCCGGGGGAAGCAGGGTCGCAGATCAGTCTTCCCCCGGGGATCTTCGAGCTGCTGGAATGACAAAGGGGAGTGGGAGTTCAAAGGGGTGGGATTAGGGGCGGACTGGTGGTGCTTATAAAGGTGCTAGGGTGAGAGGTTCTGGCCACTTTCCCAGCACCTCCCACCACCGGGTTAGGGAGGGGTTAAGAAAGTTTAATAAAAGTGAATCCACCCACCCAACAGCTAATAGGGTGAGAGGGTGCGACTGATGTGTGCCAGTTTAGGACAGGTTACACACCTCAATAGGTTGCGGATCTTTGGAGGGGTGGTGAGTCACGGATGGGCGGGCCACCCCTTGGGAGGGAAGTACACAGGTGAACGAGGGCGGAGCGCATGAGGCAAGGTGCAGCAGAGCGAAGGAAAGCGAGGATGCTTAAGAGGGCTGTGAAGGTGAAGAAGGGATGTATGGAGAAGTTTACAGCTGGAATCGGTAGGATTGAAAGTGATGAGACGGATAGAGAATGGATGAACGAGGGGAATGGGTTGTTTATTGGTGATTAAAGTTATTGGAGTTGAATTGTTATGTTAATGAACGTTGGGAGTTATGATAACCTCATCCTAATTAACAGAGTTTTACGCTTCAGGCCAGCGTGGAGTGTAGTTATTGTGCAAATTAACTTTAGCTCTACTACCTACTACCCCCCTCATTTGTTGCCTTTCCTCCCCTTGCGATACCAGAGGGGATAAGGGATGGAGCTTTTTAGCAAATCAAACATCACCCCCAATCAACTGATCTGGGTTTAAACCATCATCATTCTTTAGATCACTCCACCACCCCAGTTCAGACATGGCCATATGCAAATCAGTCTGACCCTGTGCCTCATGGGAACAGTCCAGCCCGAACTGTCAAGCCATGTCTTCCCTGGACTGGAAACAAGCATCCTGGGACCGGTTTTGGGTTCATAACCCTCATTAGCCAGGCTATCATGAATCCAGTGGCAAAGTGAGCAAGGGACCCACGTCTGGGCATAACCTGCAAACTTAGGGCGAACAAAGCGATACCAAAGGGGATGAGGGACGGACCATTTGACCAAATCAAACACTCACCCCCAGTCAACTGATCTGGGTTTAATCCATCATCATTCTTTAGCTCACTCCACCATCCCAGTTCAGACATGCCCATATGCAAATCAGTCTGACCCTGTGCCTCATGGGAACAGTCCAGCCCGAACTGCCAAGCCATGTCTTCTCTGGACCGGAAATAAGCATCCTGGGACCAGTTTCGAGTTCATAACCCTCATCAGCCAGGCTATCTTGAATCCAGTGCCAAAGTGAGCAAGGGACTCACGTCTGGGCATACCCTGCCAACTTAGGGTGAACTAAGCGATACCAAAGGGGATGAGGGACAGAGCCTTTGAGCAAAACAAGCAATCACCCCCAGTCAACTGATCTGGTTTAATCCATCATCATTCTTTAGCTCACTCCACCACCCCAGTTCAGACAGGGCCATATGCAAATCAGTCTGACCCTGTGCTCATGGGAACAGTCCGGCCCGAACTGCCAAGCCATGTCTTCCCTGGACCGGAAACAAGCATCATGGGACCGGTTTCGGGTTCATAACTCTCATCAGCCAAGCTATCTTGAATCCAGTGGCAAAGTGAGCAAGAGACCCACGTCTGGGCATACCCTCCCAAGTTAGGGCTAACAAAGCATTACCAAAGGGGATGAGGAACGGAGCACTTCCATGACACCGGAATCAAGCTATCCTGGCTGATGAGGGCTGAGAGCCCGAAACCGGTCCTAGGATGCTTGTTTCCAGTCCAGGGAGGACCTGGCTTGGCAGTTCGGGCAGGACTGTTTCCATGGGGCACGGGGTCAAGACTGATTTGCATATGGCTGGGTTCAAACTGAAATAGCATGGTGAGCAAAAAAACGATGGATTTAGGCCCAGATATTTGTACTGGGGTGAATGTATGACATTGTTGTGCATTCTGTCCATCAACTGTTTTTGCATTTGTCACCCGAGTGGGACGGGTTTGCTCAGACGTGAGTCCCGTTCTCTCCATGCCACTGGAATCAAGCTATCCTGGCTGATGAGGGCTGAAAGCCTGAAACCAGTCTTAGGATGCTTGTTTCCAGTCCAGGGAGGACCTGGCTTGGCAGTTCGGGCTGGATAGTTTCCATGGGGCACAGGGTCAAGACTGATTTGCATATGGCTGGGTTCAAACTGGAATGGCATGGTGAGCAAAAAAACAATGGATTTAGGCCCAGATATCTGTACTGGGGTGAATGTATGACATTGTTCTGGATTCTGTCCATCAACTGTTGTTTTGTGTTTGTCACCGCAGGTGGGACAGGTATGCTCAGACGTGAGTCCCGTGCTCTCCAAGCTACTGGAATCAAGCTATCCTTGCTGATGAGGGTTGAAAGCCCAAAAGTGGTCCTAGGATGCTTGTTTCCAGTCCAGGGAGGACCTAGCTTGGCAGTTCGGGCTGGACTGTTCCCATGGGGCACAGGGTCAAGACTGATTTGCAAATGGCTGGGTTAAAACTGGAATGGCAAGCAAAAAAACTATGGATATAGGCCCAGATCTCTGTACTGTATGACATTGTTCTGCATTCTGTCCATCAACTGTTGTTTTTACCTCCTCATGCGGCAGCCCACAGGTCTAGTTTCAGTTGCTCTGCCATCTCGTGCACCAAATGTCAGCTCTCACTCGCAATTCCGGCTAGGCCATTCACACTGCTTGCTTGCACCAGAAGCGATGGTGTGCAGTGTGCAGCACTGGTAAGCCAGGCGAGGAATTGAGTCAGGGGAGGGAATGGGGCCCACCTTCTTGCCTTGCAAGGTTCCCTCCCTCAGTCAGCCCCCCAAGCATGGGCAGACCAGGCAAAACCAGGTGAATCTGAGCTGATTTCAAGCCCCGATCTCCTGCGCCGGAAGTGCACGCAGTCAGCAAAGGACTGGTGGTCCACTGGTTTGGCGCACATTAGTCTGATGTAGCTCAGGACAAAATCTTGTCAATTTTGGATTCTGTAGACAAGTACCACTACCCAAAAAAGCGGGTCAGTCTCACAAGTGCAACTCCTGCTTCCACCTAACGTTCCAGGCTGTGTAGGCACAAGACGGCTGTAACACAACTTCAAAGAAACATGCAGTTGAATAGTGTGCCTACCGGGTGTAAGTCGCCTCCCCCCTTTCACACAAAGACATGAAGCAGATTGTTGTCTTTCACCGCGTAGTCTTTTATTAAATCTTTAAGCAGTGTCATTTCTTTAAAGCTTTATTCATCTTGATTAAGGTAGATCTTTAGATCTTTAAATACTTCGCTTATCCACATCACAGGATTAATTATAAATCTCAAAGTTCTAAGTTGCCCTTATATTTGCAACCCGCTTTCCAAGGGGCCTTCTTCTTTACCTTCGGGCTGTGCCAGCAGGCCCCAACCAAGATAGCCTGCTCTCCTTAAGTTGACCGCCCTCCGGTCAACAGAGCCACAGGTAGCCTGCTCTCCTTAAGTTGACCGCCCTCCGGTCAACAGAGCCGCAGGTAAATCAAATCTGCCACCACTTGTGACAACCATACCGGGGTATACCCCCTCCAAATGATTATAAATCTACGCACCGGCCTCTTGGGGTAGGGCAGGAACAGCCAGGACCACCAGCAGGTCAGTCCCCGCTCCCGCCAGCCCAGAGCCCATCAATGAATGCTTGCCCTTTCCATGGGCAGCCAATCCATACCAAAGGAAGTCCACACCCTTTTCTTGGCTGGGACCCCGTCATTCTCCTCCTTGTTGCAGGGATGGGTGGGTGGGTAATTCTTCGCTGGTCTGCTGCCGCCGGAGCTGTTGGAAGAGGACAAAGAGGGTTAATTCCGCCTCCCCCGAGGCTTTTGTACCCTCGGGGGAGGGAAGGTCGACCCTACCTCCTCTGATGACGTGTCTCCATCCCCTGTCCTCTTAACTCAAGGCTGTCTCTGCCGGCTCCCGCCCCCTGGTCCCACTAAGAGCGCCACGCCCCTAGGTGCGGGTGGCGCTGTTCATAGTGTGCCTACCGGGTGCAAGTCGCCTCCCCCCTTTCACACAAAGACATGAAGCAGATTGTTGTCTTTCACAGCGTAGTCTTTTATTAAATCTTTAAGCAGTGTCATTTCTTTAAAGCTTTATTCATCTTGATTAAGGTAGATCTTTAGATCTTTAAATACTTCGCTTATCCACATCACAGGATTAATTATAAATCTCAAAGTTCTAAGTTGCCCTTATATTTGCAACCCGCTTTCCAAGGGGCCTTCTTCTTTACCTTCGGGCTGTGCCAGCAGGCCCCAACCAAGATAGCCTGCTCTCCTTAAGTTGACCGCCCTCCGGTCAACAGAGCCACAGGTAGCCTGCTCTCCTTAAGTTGACCGCCCTCCGGTCAACAGAGCCGCAGGTAAATCAAATCTGCCACCACTTGTGACAACCATACCGGGGTATACCCCCTCCAAATGATTATAAATCTACGCACCGGCCTCTTGGGGTAGGGCAGGAACAGCCAGGACCACCAGCAGGTCAGTCCCCGCTCCCGCCAGCCCAGAGCCCATCAATGAATGCTTGCCCTTTCCATGGGCAGCCAATCCATACCAAAGGAAGTCCACACCCTTTTCTTGGCTGGGACCCCGCCACAGGGCGAGTAGCTTACTGGCGGGCTCGCCCTCCCCCCGCCCTACCCGCCTCAGTTTCTGGGAGCCACTTCACACCGCTCCCTGTTCATGTATGACTTCACGGCTGCTGGCACGCAGGGGCCTCACTTCGATAACGTCGAAGGTGGACAGTAGATAAAGTAACTTCAGGCTGACTGCAACTTCTTGCAGTGACATGCCTTCATTGCCAAACTACCTGGCAGTACTGATCTTCCGACATAGACATAGATGATTGCAACTTGGTCCACCTCCAGGAATTCCATGTTCTGGGAGGTAACTTTAATCCCTAGTCGAATATGATTGCCAAGGAAAGATGATGCTGGGAATGAATAATGTGACGCATACCCCACGGCTGCGGAGCCTCATCTTGGCCAATGGGATATTGCAGTAACTGCAACATGCGCCACTTAGCAACTGCGGGTGATCATCATAAAGGGCCTCATATCTTATTAAGACTAAGGTAACTGAGATAACTGTGCTATGCAAAGCAGAGTTTTTAGAAATCAGTGTGCTCAGCGGAGCGAGGAGTGCAGAGAACTCTGCAAACTAAGTGAACGGAGCGAAGTTCCCCACCCATGTCTACTTTAAGATGCATTCCCTTAACATCTATTTTTGTTTCCAGAGGAGTCGACTTTAACACCTTTCACATAAACTTCTACATCTACGTATAGAATTCATGCAATAGATGCATGCTGTGATAAAGATTTATTTATTTATTTATTTATTTTTTTATTTTTATTTTTTTATTTTTTTTTGTAAGTTGGGCTCGTTTGTTTATGCTGAAGGTGCCAACATTCTACCATGTTCGGCTTTTCCAGTGAAATGGGATGGAAGCTACTACGTATTTTCGAATAATCCAGGCCTTCCGTCCATGACTGTATTTTTATGTAGATTAATCGCTATCCCGTACACCGGAGCAAAGAAGTATGCGTAGAGGACCCCCGCAGGAGGAGCTCAGCGATGTTACACCCTGACGCAAATGCTTCAATCCCTGTCACTATACAGTTTTGCTTTACCTGGTTTAACCTATCTTTATTGTGCATGCAATCACTGGTTACTAAGGACTCTAATGAGTGACGCCTATCAGCCCATTGCATGTATGTCCATTTTCTTGTTTAAAAAGGGGACAATGCAACCTCTTTACAGCGTATTAAATGTACTCATGACATCAAGCTTTCAAGGCATACCTTGTTACGGATGCCCGATCTAACAGATTATGAAAATATTGTAAAAGTTATCACGCAACTGGCGAAGACCCGGAGCCTGGCCAGTAAAGCAATTGTTTACCGATGTATTTTGAACGGGATAACCATGGACCTATGGGTACTTAATGCGGCAATGCACATTGCCCACTTATAACCCACCCATAATAACGGCCGTTAATACATTGTTTGAAATATTAAGAGACGGTCTAGAGTAATGGGTCCCACGCATTATTTGTTAATGGAAGCCATCTGAACTTTGAGTCCCTCCGGCAGAGCCAATAGTGCAGAAGCATCAGGTCACAATATTCGACATACTCTGATTTGGTGAGGGAAATTGCAGGCCTATTCTATACCTTGCCTCCAAAGTAATTCTGACTGTTCCGCGCCGAGCTACCTTAGGGCAAATGCAGTTAATTTTTTGTTACCTGTCTTTAACTGACTAGGGTTGTTGATGCTGCTTAACTAGGGCATAGATCCCAGACAAGGAAGCCCATTACTCCATTGTCTTCCTTAATTTGTAAACTCTTAATATATTGAGGACCACTTAATAAACATCACGTATCCAAATACTTACACATAAGTACGTAATCATCCTATTGCAGTGCCCGTACTCCCAGGGAGCAAAGTCGTAGGTCAAATAATAAAAAACTGCCACTACCTGTGGCTTCAACGGCTACCCCGGTATGGGTAAGGAGTCCCGGACCACCAGCAGGTCAGCCCCAAATCTCCCGCCATCCCGGAGCCCTGATGACTTTTAATAAGATAGGCGTATACTGCCTGGGTGAAGTTATGTTGATGCAAACATTACATGCCTTTGACCATACTCCGGCATAAAACTCCTGCTTCTGAATTCGAAATCCTATTCTTTGCCTCTATTACCATAGAAATTAATTGTTTCCACTCCAACATGCTGGCATATATGAAATATTGCATTCTGGTGCCTGACAGGAAGCCATAAGCCATGATTCCTTTGCAAACTCCACCCACGAATACCACCCTTACTCTGAAAATGTATGCCTTTTTGGGCAATCAGTTTCCCATATATCACCTTTTTCCAGCAACTACTCCCGCCGTTAATTCAAAAAGGGAAACTGAAAAGACTGTAGAGCAATCTCTATTTCGCCAGTAGCTCTTTAAAAGCAGTTCTTTATGGAACAGTTG
Organism: Lissotriton vulgaris; assembly: GCF_964263255.1. Taxonomy (NCBI): domain Eukaryota; kingdom Metazoa; phylum Chordata; class Amphibia; order Caudata; family Salamandridae; genus Lissotriton; species Lissotriton vulgaris. The sequence continues at coordinate 8,129 of NW_028250344.1, read as the reverse complement.
TTCGACAGGGAGGTTGGCAATTGTCTTCGAACTGTGTTTAATAGCAAAATACAACCCTTTAGTATGCCACCCTTTCAAGTATAATGCAAACAGGGCAAGATGGCCCGTGCAATTTGTGCGATTTGCAGACGGCGTCAGACAGGGTAGACTGAGCATCTCCGGGCTTGAGAATCGCTTCTATTAGGCTGCGTGGATGGGCGCGCCTTCACAGGCTGTTCGGATTGCCCAGATATTCAGCCAATTATTTCTTTGCTGCCAAAGCCATGTTTGATCTGCTGACTGACTTATTTTCCACATTAACTCCCAAAGCCCGGTGTGTCTTACCCTTTATGAAAGTCAGTTTTATTTGACGGGACTCTTGAAGTCCAACTAATATTAATAAGAAAATAACTGGAAGATACAGAATTTACATTCGCAAATTTGGAGACATGATTGGGTTCAAGATAATTAATTACATGGCCGGTAACTTAGACTTAAGTCCATACATCGAAAGATTCAGATGCAAAAAGGGGGTATTCGCCTTAAGCCTGGGATTCCAAGATGTACCATAAATATCAACCCTCTGAGCTTTCACATGTTCAGTTTCGAAATGCCGCAGAAGGTGGAAACATGTATTACCCTCGCTTCTGATGCTGCATGATTCAGTAATATTAAACATCGCCCTGCGGTATTTCGTGCATACAGATGGCTCGGGCATTGCATCATTCTGAAGCCTTGCAACGTTTTACCCTGGGAAAAAGAAGGACTTTGCAGCTGCAAGCTATTCTGGTTGTGCATGGTAGGACGCCATTGTTAAACTATTCCTGACCAGACTGTGTTTAACCTCAGGGACGCTGGCTTAAACCCCGGTGAGTTCAAACAGCCTTTCATCCTCCGGTGTTACTGCACATGCTACACTGCTTCCAGCTACGCCCCTGACCAGCAATACTTGCCTATATTTTTATTTATTAGGACACCCTGCCTGCTTTGCAGCTGTGCCCTGATGCCCATACCCCCGGGAGGTGTTTACCGCTGTTCTCGGGTGACTGGAATGACCGTAAAGCATTTGCGCGTCATCCGCCTTTGTTGAATGTTACATTTGCTTTAAAGGGGGATCCGAGAGTTTTACACAGCACTAATTACGTTACATGAAGACACATTTATTACTTTAGCGCGGAGAGATTAAGAAATTTGCCCGTTACCGAGGCTCGAACCCAGGTCCCTAGGTCCGAGGTCGAACGCCCTCCCCATTGAGCCAACCCTGCTCTTGTTTTAGCTACCTTGTGATGTTATCGTGTATAGCTCTGGCTCACACCCCACGCAATCACCGTAGGTGCCATAAAGTCGCATCTGTTCCTGAGACTTGCCAGGGAACATACCAATGCCCATCTGGATGCGCTAGTAACGGAGGGGCAGTATGCGCTAGTAACGGAGGGGCTGTAAAGAAACAGGCCGTCCCGAAAACATCTCCGCTTTCAAACGGTAAACACCACTTTTATCGCGCTGGATTTCTTCGCTATGGCAATTCCTGTCATTCCTCGCGGAGTATCGCGGCTGACAGCTCAGCAGGCGCTCTTCAGTCAACATTAGTCGGGCACGTCTACAGATGTAATTTAATTGGTGACTTTCTGTGACATTACACACAGAGCGGATCTTTCAAGCTGAGCGCCTGGGAGACGTCTATTACGGTCAACGGGCTCCGACTGTCAAGAAATCTATGTGAACTGCCAGCTTTCCGTTCCAGATATATCCTGATCTGATCCTTGAAAACATAATCTCATGGCTCGAGCACGCTCGGAAATATCTGTATCTAGGATACAGGGGTATTAGCTGGAAACATCATTGTGTCCGTTTGAATGAGATTTGGCTTTCTTGCAAAAGTATTGGATGTGTGAAGCACATGCCACTATAATGAACACACGTGAACGAAATTACTTTAGAAGATGGCCGCGTAGGGACATCGACCCACTCGAAGTGGACTAACGAGTTCCCAAAATGGCCGCACCTGGCCCTGACCCCTACTACTGCATCCCTTAAGACCAGGCTGCCTGTCGCCCGCAAATCGCGGCGGAAACTCCCAGCGCTAAAACATGCTGGCCGCTACTTCTAGAGGCGCGAAGGTATTCGGGACATCTATTAAGCATAAACAGCGCTCGTTAGCATGATATTAAACACAGAGCAAATAAACCGCATTATTTTAAACACTGCGCTAGTGATTAAGTTTCACCTGCACAGCGATTTCTGTTATCTTACCCAGACCTCTGTCCCACTCTCCGTTATGCCCATTAGTACTGATTCAACGCCCCAACATATAAAACGTCTCAGAACAAAACCCCCCAGCATTTGATGACATCCTTGCAATACCAGCGATTCCGATCTGAAACAGTCCTGCCTTTCACAACAAAATTCCCAAAAGGCTTCTGCAACGGAAGTCTTCCCTCAGAGATGGCTGCCAGCAAAACTGTGAGACAAAGGAATCCCCGTCTACAGCTGTACATGTGCACCCCTCATACCTTCCGTGCGCGAGCCACACGGCTTCCGCCATTGCCCCCCGCGCCGCCAAACTCCTCCGCAGATCGTTCGCCACATCGCCGCTCCTGCTCCTCGTGAATGCACTCTCATCCGCCGCTAGCTGCTTCGCGATTGCGTACCTTCCCCCGAAGCATTTCCTCAATGTAAAAGAAAATAAATTGTTTAGGCTAAGTCATCTCGTGCCAACATACATGTAGTCGCTTGTGTACCACGCTTGTGCTCGGTGAGCATTCAGTCTAATCAGTGACCCAGACATCACCAACACTCACCCTAATGACCACGCTGTGCGGCCCTCTCCCTTCCTCCACGTGCAGTGACCGTAATTCTTCGCTGGTCTGCTGCCGCCGGAGCTGTTGGAAGAGGACAAAGAGGGTTAATTCCGCCTCCCCCGAGGCTTTTGTACCCTCGGGGGAGGGAAGGTCGACCCTACCTCCTCTGATGACGTGTCTCCATCCCCTGTCCTCACTAAGAGCGCCACGCCCCTAGGTGCGGGTGGCGCTGTTCATTTCACCTGTTACTAGTTGGTTTGCTGCTCTTTGCATTGGTATTTTATTACGTTGGACTGTTTCCATCACTTGCTCACCATTTTGTTGAATGTGGGGCTAAGCAGGTGCCTGAAGTGGGTACTAGATTCAGGATCTCATCATATCTGAAGCGCGCGCTGCTCTGGTGCCTGTCACGCCTCCCAATAGAGTGTTTTGTTTGTTCGTGGTTACACACTTCATTGCTGTTCATGACAACTGATTGGAATAAAGGTAGGTGAGTTGTGTCATGTAAGCCTTCATTCCCAACATGTGTGAACTGGTTGTTGGAAGAGTGAAAGTGGATCGGAGAACACAGTAATGCAGTGTTTTGTTCAGGGGCGGCTCCTCCGTTTGAGCGGAGGAGCGTCACCTAACTGTAAAACCCCAGGCCAGAGCTGAAAAATAAAATGGTAATAAAGTTATTACTATTTTCTTTTTTAGCAACCACTTGTTGAACTGATTGACAGGACAGGGCGGGCCAGTGCTGCCTAGTGACAGCAGGGACCTGTGCACTCTAAAATGCACATGTCTCTTTGGCCAGCCGTCTTGCGACAGCCAGCCAGGCATCATGCATATTTTTAAATTCTCTAACTTAGCTGTCTGACAACTGGGTTAGAGAAAGCACAGGCCTCAAGTGCTCTTGAGAGTGCTGAGTGAGGCCTCTCCCTCCAATCCTGGTGCTGCTCTCATGCTGATGAGAGCAGCGCCAGGATTGGTTAAAGGAGTTGGCTGGGTACTGCATTGGAGCCTTCTGGTACTTAGACTACCGGGGGAGGAGGAATTTGCGCCGCATCTCAGGGTGAGTGTGTTACATTTATTTTATTTGTTTGCATCCCTCAACCCCAGCACGATCGGTGCATGACAGCCCCCACTGGTATTGTTGGTGTGTATGCTTGGGTGCACCTAGCAGCTAGTTACAGGATTATAAAACCCTGAGAATAGTTATGACGCTGATCCCATACCTAAGGGCTACATGTAATAAAGAAGTTGCTATCTACAACCAAAATGGCTGTTATCATCCCTGTATGAGGACTGCCTCTTAGAATCTACATCTGCTTTATTTGGTAAATTGAATGTAGTATTGCCTTGTTTCAGTCATCTGTCAATGATTCTCTTTGCAACTTTTTGAATGGTCTTCTACTTGCCTCATGCTGCTCATCCGCAATGTTAATACAATTTAAACTCTAGGACACCCTGTCAGCCTCGTTTATGCTACATAAAACTGCATGAAATAAATGAAACATATAGAGGGCAGCTGCTTCTGTAGCACATATGTAAGCAGTTGTAGGGGACAAAATATGTTCCGAAATTTTACTTGGATATGTAACACCACTACTATGAACATAAGCGAAGAAACACATGGGTTTCTTCATGTTCTCATGTTTCTTTCATGTGTTTTACAGGTCGAGTTTGGAGGAACACAATCTCAGGGGGCGCCAAGGCCTGGGCAATTGCCCTCGATTACTTTCAACCACTTTCTGCTATGAGGGAAAGCACCCTCTTAAAAGCAAGCTAAAGAAGCTCATTTGATGGACGGTAATGAGGAACACAATAAGGAATTAAAAAAAACAAAATAGTTTTTAGGTCTCGGCTAGCATAGACTGCGCACATGTGCAGTCTCGCTTGCGAGATCTTATGTTTTGGGGTATTTTTGACTGGCGAGGTTAAGCCCCGCTCCTCTTTTCCATTGGCTGGCATCTCTGTTTAGTGTAAACGGTGGCCAGTCATTGGAAAAGAGGTTATGGTGACGTACTCTTTTCTCTTTTAGAGCCGTCCCATTTGGATTTGCTTTCCCGACTTACTGCTGGCGTAAAAGTTTTCTTATCTTCTTTATGGGGCGAAACAGATGGCCCCATAAAGAAGATAATAAACTTTTGCCTGCAGGAAGTCCGGCCAAGCCCGTCCAAGTGGGACGGCTCTAAAAGAGAAATGTGTAAGTCGTCGTGGGTGCTGCAATTATACCAAAATAAAAGAAATAGATGTTTTCTCTATTTCTTTCATTTTGGTGTAATCGCGGCACCCCCCGCTTTACTTATAACATTTTAAAAGTAAAGCGTGGGTGCACTGATTATACCAAAATGAAAGAAATAGAAAAAAACATCCATTTCTTTCATTTTAGTATAATCGCAGCACCCGCGCTTTACTTTTAAAATGTTATAAGCAAAGCACGGGTGCCTAGTCTGCGGTGAACGAAGACGCGCTCCCGGGGGTCACTGCGCCTGGACATCGGTACCTGCAATCGTTGCCGAATGACTTGTATTAATTCCTTCTGGCCCCGACAAAGAAAATATTGTCAGTAAAAATAAGATTGCGGTTTTGTTTTTTACCGTGCAATTCGGTTATCTTTCCTTGCAATACTCCTGATGCGTCATCCCTTTCCTAATATTACTACTGCATGGTTAGCTTCCCTCACCCCTACTAGCACGTTCTACGTCCGTAGCTTCCATTTTTGAGAAATTCGACAGTGAAAAGATAATAATTTTAAGTATTTAGCGTTTGAATACTGGATATTATGGTTTTAATTGGGGGCATTTTACCATGTCTGAGGTGCCTACAAGTGTTTCTGTACACTTGATGTTTGCTCAAGGTCCTGTGTACTACATTATCTTGGCATACAACATGGCAGTCACGCTTGCCTGGTAAATTACCAGTATGTGGTCTAGCTTGTCAATGTACTTCTCCGCCTTCTCTGACTGTGAATTCAAGGGAGAAGGCATAGGGCAGTGCTCCAAGTTCTAGTTCACCTTTTGAAACAACTGCAGGATAACTTGCCTGAGCATCTGGGAAGCTCATAAAACAGAAGTGATAAATGCAGAGAGTTCTCGGGTATTGAGACCCTCATAGTTCGCCAAAGGACAACATGTGCAGGTCACTGACTTTCTTTTACTTCTCATAGCGACCAGAAACCACATGAGGAGGAAGGACGCTTCCTATGCTATCAAAAGAGAATTAATTTCTTCTACACTGCCAGAAAAGTTAGCACTTATCCGTGCACCAATGTCTCACTGGAAAGAGATGGCTACCACTTCTTGGTGTTGAGGCATTTCCTGAGGAGTCATAGTTTCCCGCTCGTTGGAATCCAGCAGAGACCTGAGACTGTGGATTGCAAAGCTGTGGAAGCCAACCCTTATAACACCAATACAAGAGACACTGAGTGGGCATAGGATGAGTGGCTGTTTCAAGCCTTGGTATATACTTCTGCTACTGCACATATCTCATTCTTGTTTTCATTTAAGTATGTGAATTTGAGGTAATCATTTGAGTGTTCTTAACAGTAGTATAAACCTATAACAATCTGAGAGACCCCCACCATATAACCTTCGCAACATTCTTCAATATACTTCCATTAAGGACTTTTATAGCATTAAATCCTTCTCTGATATTGTCATTGTATTTATATAGCACTTACTACTCTTTATGAGGCAGTGAAGCACTTTACGGTGAGTAGAACGCTACTCGAGAACCCAAGCTTAGCGGATCTCTAGTGGTTATTGTGATTAGTAATATGCTCTCAAGAAAACAATTTCATGCATTTATTTGTTTCACATAGTGATAGATTATATTAATACCAATTTGATGTGATCAATAGTGGGGGCTATCTGGTTTCAGGTGAATGGTTGTTGGAGATTAGGTAATGTTCGGTTACAGGGATAGGGTTTTTAAAGAGGAAAGGTTGTGATCTATGCAATTAGTTATCAGACAATTGCAGAATTACAATATAAGAAAGAATAAGGCAGACAGACAAGAGACTGAGAAGAGGCTATACTCAGAAATAGAAGACATTCAGAGGATGGAAGGTAAGAAGAGGGTCACTTTGGCAAAAGAAAGGAGAGGAATCAAGCAGAAGTAAGTCAAGGTAATTTTTTCATGCAGAGTTTTAGGGGTATTGTGCGAGAAAGCTTTCTGGTGTAGCAACCAATCAGAGGATGTAAGCTGTAAAAAGAAACAACGTTATAAATAGTGCTCCATGACCACCACCCACATCTCTGCATTTTACTGCCACCCGTGGCATGGAGCAGGCCCCTCTTCACCATGACCAACCCCAGAAAAACAAAGTCCCAGAGCGCACTTCTGCACACCAAAATCCCAGAAACTGGGGTCCCGGAGTGCCACTGACACATTAACCCAAAAAATGATGCACACAGCTCATCATTCACACTTTGCAGCCTGAAACCAAGACCTCAGAGCCCACTCAGAAGATGAAACCAGCACTACACACTCTACACCCACCAGTGGTGCATCAAAAACAAAGTGGGCCTCCCTACCCCTTAGCCCCAGCATCACCGCACCCGCTGCACCATCGACAGCCATGCCTCTGCATGAATCCACCTGCACTCATACACAAACACCCCAAGGGCCCAAAATGGGTTGCCAGACAGTCCAAAACACACGCCTGTGCTCCCAGAGACATATATTCCCATGTTCACATAGAATGTGCAGCTGGGCAGACCCCCCAGACATGACCACTGCGACGATCCCCCAGGTAAGCAGGGACCAGAGGACGCAACCCATTCTCTCTGCATCCCGACTCCACGGCACTCCATTCGAACACAGCGACCGAACCGGGGAGCACCCTTCAACTGTCCATAAGCGTGAAACCCGGGGCCCCAAGAGCCAGACTTACAAAAGGAAACATCTTTTCTACTTATATAAACACTAACCTCTCTGTCACATCTACTAACTGGAGCTCGCTAACATGCAACTCTGGAAAGTTCTAACCAGGGCCCGCTGCTGCTATAACTCATTAAGTGATTTAATGAATAGCCTCCCTTCCGATGCCTCGGTGATGGGTGTGGAGGATGGAGATATCTCTTCCAGACCAGTGGTGGCTGCACGAGGGAGTGCTGCGGGGTGGTAAGGAGGAAGGGGGCGGGAGAGGGTTAGGGTGGGGGGTAGTAAACTCAGGCATATGGCCAAACCGAGTTAATTACATTGATCGCACTGCAACCCAATCAGCGATGCAGCGCGCGCAATGTTATTCATTTTATTTATTTATTTATGTACTTAACTTGGTTCTGCCGTATGCCGGAGTTTACTACCCCCCACCCTGCCCCTGCCCCGCCTCACCGACCCGCAGCACTCTCTTGAGGAGCC
>NW_028250343.1:0-173642 GCF_964263255.1 Lissotriton vulgaris | reverse complement strand
GGTCTGACAGGTCAGTGTTGTGGGCCCCTGTTTTAGCTGCTTGTGGGTCTCTTTTATGGACTGGTGGGCCATTTTGTTACTGTTGATTACCCTCATATTACCACAGACTTTGCCTGCAGCAAGCACAGAGGCATGCATTATCACATACCTTGTAATACACACATACAGCTTGTCTTTGCATGTTTAAAATTACCACATTTTGCAATCCTAAGCACTTTTTTAGCTATCTGATTCGCCAATGGGAGCCACTTTTATTTTGGTGCTCAGCCCATTACCTGTCCTTGTCCAACCCTGCTTTACTTATTTTGCATTGCATATTAACATATACTTATACCAGCGCTGTTTCTATAGTGTATTTCCATTAACATGGAACTCTTGTATAGTGCATAGAAAGAGAACTGAGGTTCATCCAAATGTCTGAGTGCGTTCACTTTATGGGTGGTTGTATTAATTATGAAGCATGACTCAAAATTCTGCTGTAAGGATTAAAGCAATGAGAGATTCTCACAGTGCCTGTTGGTGGCTCATAAAGATGTTCATACTATATGTTCATCCAATTATTGGCATCTACAGAACGCACAGAATGATGGTAAAGCCTTCCCTTATGGTAATCCACGTAAGCGATGCGGTTCCTGTTTACCTTACACATTTTACCTAATTTTGCATTTCCTAAGAATACATCCTTTTCCAGAGGTAGTGTTTCTGTAGTTTTTTAGGTTACGCCTGCACAGTGATTTCGCTGCGCTTGTGAAATCGATTGTTTTTAAAATAAATCTTAAAAGGGGCTTACATCCTGTCCCCTTGCTTTCCTGGCTGTTCATTGGTTCCTGTATTTGCCACTTACTTTTCCTCCATTTCTATTGGCTGTAGCATATATTCCTGCATTTACCAATGCTTGTTCCACTTCTGCCTCTCTTATCAGTTTCCCGTAGCCAAAATACTTTTAATAACCGCTTTAATGGAACTATTTTTTCATAAAGTTTTGCCTCTTTCTGCTTTTAGTTTTTCGTCTTGCCTGATACTTTTTTTTTCATTCTTTTTCATAATAAAACCATCTTTTTGCACCAGTGTTAAACAACAATCGTGATACTTGTCAGGGAGCTCTTTCCTTCATCCCTTGTCTTGGATGGTGATTAAAATAATATTTTCTATGTGATCCCCTTCCTCCCTATTCTTTCCATTTGGTTCCCTGATCGACCCCACCACGTGTACTCGAAGTTGCCATAGGACCTCTATTAGTGCTATGTAAAACGAAGCATTCAGTTTTACTAAACTAAAGCACTATGAGCTGTCAGAACTGCAGCCAATCAAGCCCTGCCACCCAAGCCAAAGCATGCCAGACCTGCGTCTAATGCAGATGTGTTCAATCTTTGGGACACGACCCCCAGGGGGGCCGTGGAGTCCTGGGAAGGGGGTTGCGCATTTCCCAGCCTCACTTTGCCTGGATACTAAAACATTTGCTTTCGTTTTGGTAAAAAGACAGCCCTCCTGGGACAGCAAATGTTGCTCCTTAAATGCTTTATCTGAGTCTCCTGTGCTGTGTAAAGGTTTTGCGCCAGGGTGCCTGGTCGCCTAAAGAAATGCAAATGTGCCCCATTAGTTTATCTGTAAGTGTGAAGTGTGCTTGGGACCCCATGAATCACTCTAAGCTTTGCGGATGATAAAGAGTTGTTTTTAGGTATTTCGCCTAGCGGTGCAGTTCACAGCATTGCTCACGCAGCGCGAGACATTTAGTATCTAAAAATGGGGTTTAGAGAGTGGACTAGGAATCGCACACGCTTGTGCGTGTGTTTTTCCTTTTGTGTCCTGCTTTTGGCCTTTACGTGCATGTTTTTCAGTAATACGGCACGCTATAGGCCAAAGGCGGGCGCATTGCTCCACCCACGGCCTATTAGTGTCTATTACGTGCACCAAAGGCCATGTGGCTTCAATTATCGTGCCCAGACAGGGGCGCGATAATTGAAACCACGTCTCGTGGTTGCGTGCGCGTGCACCACTCGCAAGATTCTTTTTTTTGTTTGGGATCCATTTCACAGCGAAGCAACTAAATAAAAGAACCGCTGACGTCTTTTTTTTTTTAACCGTTTGCACCCCTAGGACTAATATGTGCCCGTCATAGTCATCTACCATCAAATATGGTGCTTCCACCAGTCAAGGTGACACTCTTTCAATATCTGGCGTCAAACTGCATTTACCCTTTGCCCCATTAAAATACCCATCAGTTAATTCCCATATGGAATTTCCTTATGAACTCTCTTTACCCGCTCATGTGATTAGGCACATCACAAATGAAACCATGCCTTTTTACATTTATTTTGTGTATTGCTGTTGTCTTTACGTTCCAGAGGCACTTTTCAGCTCTGTCTACATTTTCCACCGATGTCCCCATTTTCCATAAATGCCCGCTGTCTTCTAATGAGAACTCACACTGGTGTTGACCTGTTGCACATGCCATCAGACAGAATTCCCCCAGTGGGGCATGTTAACTTGAGGTCTGCCAGCCACGCCCCCTGCCCTCCCCTCAGTCCTTCCCAACAGACACCGGATCTAAGCCACGTTAGTCCGGCACTTCCAGGACCACAGGGATGTTTTCCTCAGATGGACCTCACTCTGCAGGTCCAGCGACTGATTTCCCTATGACACCGGGGGCCCCCGATGCCGCGCAGAGACAGTGGCACTGATATAAAGAACATGTTCACTCAAGGTTTGGGCAGTCCATGTCCCTGTGCTTTCTAGTGCGCTGGCAATACTGCCCCGCATCTGCAACTCAATGCCCTGGTGGGCCCCTATCTTCTGATAGTCGTGTGTGAAGGCCATATTATTTTCGGTACTTCGCATGGTTTTCCCAATGACCGGTGGCTACCGAAAACATAGTTCTCATACCATTTGGCACTACTAAGATAGCTTACCGATTTCTATACTGGTTACACACTAATTGCAAGCACCTGGTATCAGCTCTTCCAGAAGCACTTTCAAGCCAAGCCGCATTTCCTCTACCCTCTATCCCAAGGCGGCAGAGTTTGGGTAGGTCGACCTGTGTATCGGAGACAACGACTCTGTGAGTACCAAAGTATTACTTTTTTACAGGTCCTGCACTATTTCATAGTAGTTTCACTTCTTGATTATTGTGTGAATTTCTCATTTTTATTTTTAGCTTGCTAAATGGGTGATCCCTCCGCCCTCATTTGGGAAGGTTTCAGAGCCACCCTACTTGGATGAGCTGCCTTGTCCCCCATGTTACAGTGTGTGAAATCCTGTTGCTTGTCATTTGCCTTAAATGTGCATTTGCAGTAAATGTGTCACTTGTTTGTCATATGTTTTTCTCCTTCATTGTCCTAGCTGCATCAGCACTGACAGTAGCATGTTGATGATTTCCTTGCATGCTACACCACGGTGAGAATATGTTCTTGATGACCTGTAGTAGGTATATTGTGTGTATTCATGTTTTTTCTTTATTTTAGGTCTGCTTTTTAAAATCACTGTATAAAGGTACACCACATTTAGGTCTATTTGTGATTGGAAATTTATTGAAACCAATCCGGATTTCAAGCACTGTGTAGATTAGAATCTTTTAAGTCCTGACGAATTGCCATCTGATGATTCCTGACATAACAGGGCAAGAAATATGTTGACTCTTTGTTGAACTACCAGAGATCACTGTCTCTACTGTTAGTCACCACTCTTTATAATTAGACAAGTAGACTCACCTATTAAAATATGCTTTAGAGAACTACTTAGTCTATTTTAAACAACACCATTTTTATGCACAAACAGTTCACTGCAGTTCAATCTACACTTAAAGGCCCTACATGCCCACTTCACATACAGCTTTGGAACAAAAGATTTCTGCTAAAGAGCCTCTTCGCGTGTGCCTGTCGGACATTGCAGAGCCAGCCCGATGAGGAGCACGCCCTTTGATGAAGCATGACATCCATCTGGGTGTGTTAGGGCCCGAGTTACTAAGCAACTGACCCCCCTTTACGTTCCCTTAGAAACCGGCTGACCGCATATTCTCTCCCCATTTTTTGCTTTTTTCTTCTTTCTAAAGGAACTGCATACCTTTTTGATAGACGTGATATTAGGGGTATGTATGCTGGACCTACAAGTGCCTCTGCTCCCTTTCTCTTTTTGATTTGTTCCAGGGGTTTCGCCATCCCCAGCATATTCCAGGTCAGGACTGTATATCTAGTGGCTGTCTCCTCGTGTACTAATCTTTTGCATGGGGTGCCTGGTCCTCCTTACTTCAACATGCGCACTAAGTTTTCCGGGGAATGCTGTGGGCTGATATCTTCTATATTAGCAGAGGCTATATGCATATCCACACAATAAACAGAAAGCTCCTAACACCTATCCCCAGGTTGAAACTGCACCAGCAGCCCGTCAATATATTAACCTAACAACCTGGTAAACCGAACTGTTCCATCCCGGTCTCTGGGGTAGGCCAAGTTCTGGTTATCTAGGGATTTGTGATCAGCTGGAAGGCCCGTCCTGTCGCTGTGACCCAGCGGCCCCCTACCCAGAGCAGCATTGGAATACATTGCCCCCCCTCCTTCCCTCCCAACAACTCAACAATAACAGCAAGTTCAATTCTAGATCCTCATCTATGATTTCAGCCAGCCAATCTGGGGAGTTTGGAGGGGAGACAGACTGTGCCTTGTCCGAGCCACTGTGCAGTTCAGTATCTGCCACCACCATGGCTCACTCCCTGGCTGCATGTTCCTTCGAGGGCCTACGCTTCATGTACCTGGGATCTGTGCTCCACCTTTGGTTACTCCCAACCATTTTACATGTCTAGGTCGATTGTAGACATCATCCCTTCCATGGACTCCAGCCATTCACTGGCTTCTTTCAGGAATGTAAACAAATTAACTTTTCCAGAGTCAAGCACCATTAATATAGCCGGAAATATTAAGGAGTATTTAATGCCCAAGCATCACAGTTGTTGCTTAATGTCCAAAAAAGATCCCAACAGTTTCTAAACTTCCAAGGTATAGTCCGGAAATATATTCACCCTTGCCTTGTCTACTTGCCATTTGCCTTATCTCCTAGAGGCCTGCAAAATGTAATCTCTATCATGTTATTTGAACAGTCTAACTACCACTAGTCTAGGTGGTGAACTCAGAGGGGGCTTCCCAGCAGGACCCTGTGTGCCTGTTCCACAGATAAAAAATACAACTTCCTCCCCTCCAGGATCGTGTTTGCCAGCCAGTCCTCCAGGGAAAACTCCATAATGGGGGCTTCTGCTCCTTCCGGTAGGCCAATGATGCGAACATTGTTACACCTCGATTGGCATTCAACATTGTTTACTCTCGCCTTGAGGAGGGCCACTCCCCGCTTCAGGTTTGTTAATTGGGTTTGCCTGGCAGCCATTGATGGGCGTATAGCAGCAAGTGTGGACTCCAAGGTTGTTTTGATGTCATTAATGGCCTGCAGCAGGCAGTCTTATTTCCTAGGGAGGGGGGCTACAGCAGCTGCTCCATTCTGTCACTTAGTACCTGTTGAACTGATTAGGGGCTGGAGCCGATAGCCCCAGATGTAGAGTGCCACCTCCCCTGGGACTCAGTAGCTTCAACATACTGCACTGTCGCTGCATGCTGTTATTGCCCACAGTCAAGCCTCAGTCGCGCCACAAGCAGGATGCATTGCGCCTTTGACCTGGGAATCTAGGAGTGACAGCGCCTACTTGAATGAGTCTAGCCACAGGGAGCTTCGGGCGTCCTCTCCACCCCAGTGTCAAAGCTCCAGTCTGTCTGTCGCTGCTGGGAGGAGGTGGAAAACATCCGTACTTTGGGGGGTCTAACTATAAGCTCTGTCCCCCTCCCCCATCTGAGCACCTCTGGCTGGTTGTCAGCGGCAGGCCAACATTATTGCATTATTTCATCTGCCACCGAAGGCCCTCACCTGGTTTCCCTTGATACGCTGCCTGTGCTGCTCTTGTGCTCAATGAGGTGGGCTGCAGCTGTCGAGCCCTCAGGACTGGCCAGGCAGTGGGGTAGACAGCAGTGAGCAAGGCCACGTGGAGGGCGATCTCTCCAATGCCATGAACCGCAGGGGCGCAGACCTCGTCCAGTACTCAGCCACTGCAATGCTCACACTGCCATAAGGCGCTGCAGGTCTATGAGGGATCGACCCAAGTACCAGACGCAGGGGAAGGAGGCACACAACTAAGGACAAGGTCGTTTTCGCTTGGCACGATGCTCGGATCAGAACGTGGCCCTCGCACTACACCCATTGCTATCAGGTGCTGCAGTTCCACCCCTCGGCAACTGTGCGAGCCTGCTTGGTCTCCTGAGTCATGGCCTACTGCTACCCAGTGAATGCTCCTCCAGTCCTCTGAGCCTGGTTCCAATGCTCAGGGCCCCCCGCGAATCATTGCAGCTGACATTTCTTATTTTCCGAAGTAGTGAATTGGTCTATTTTAAGGGAAACACCAGACACAAATGACAATGTGTAACTTTTAATTCCTTAAGATTCTCTTGTGAATATCTGCCTCAATCTCCTACATGTCTAGCAAGTAAACTGCCTCGATTGTCAGATTACTTGCTATCAGCAACCTACTTATGGCTTGAGCGTTTAGAAATCAGGTCCTTGAGGCTGAACATCTTTGCTTGCTCACATACTATAACTGGCAATGACAGTATTGAAAGTAGGAAGGACTCGGGCAGGTAAAGCACAATGAGCTCCAGAAAACTAATGTAATATAGGACTCCTTTTGAAAACAACATGCTCGAAGTGAGACAACTTTGCCTGAGCTTCCCATCCAGTGAGGGATGCAGTGGTCACTGCTGGCAGTGATGTTTTCCTATATGAGGCTGAGACACTTTTAATAATTTCTTGCAAATCAAATGTGAAAATGTGCTTTTTACAGATGGATAGAGCACATCCAATCTCCTTGATTGGGGACACATCTGATGCAGCACTAACCTCCCGAGTTTCTCTCCTCTTACCCATTGCTAGGACGAGTCTGGGCAGCGCATGTGCTGCTCTGAGAGGCATGCTGTATTAAGGTAGGGACTTGAAGCTCTGCCCACATTTTTCATTGGTGTGTCATTGTCCATAGTGAACTGTGGCTGTTCAGTGGTCAAAAGGCTTAGTATTCCCTCCTTAGTAACCCCTTGCCTCATTTTATAACCTCCCTTTGCGACACCCCCTGCTACGTGTAGTTGTTGCTCGACAGGCTTTAATTACAGCAGGTAGGACACGCTCCCTTCTAACAATTTTTTTTCATTTTTAGTGAAGTCTGGTCTCCGGAATGGTGGCCAGCTAGTCTTGGCAACTGCCCATCCCCAGTCAACAAAGTGAAAAATCTGGGTATGATACTTAACAATAGGTTAACGTTTGACACCCAGACTAATAAACTAATATCCTGAAAATGATTAGGAAGCTCATGCAATTCATTCCCTTTGACTCCGATAAAACGGTAGTCACGACGCTGGCCCTGTCAAGGTTAGACTACGGGAATGCTCTGTACGACGGGATGCAAGTACAGCACTTAGCCAAACTGCAACGCCTGCAAAATGCAGCAGCAAAGCTGGTACTGGACATTCCCAGGTCTGAACCTATTACACATCATCTAGGTGTCCTACATTGGCTCCCTATGGTAAAAAGAATCACATTTAAATCTGTTTGTCTAGCATACAGAGCCCTTCATGGTTCTGACTCTCAGTTCTTAAGAACGCACCTCAAACTATACGAGCCAACGAGGAAACTGCGATCCAGCCAGGCAAAATTGATTCCGATACCTCATTTCAAACAGGCCAGGTGGTAAGGAAGAAGCTTCCTGCTACATGCAGCTAAAGACTGGAACCTGCTCCCACTTGCAATCAAACACAGCAACCCCCTGCTTTTGTTCAGGAAACTTATAAAAACATGATTATTCATATCTGGTTAGTCGGTTTCTCTCTGCTGCCCTAGTCTTCCCGTATCTCCAGCGCCAAGACGCCCATGGGCATATGTGCCCCATTATGGAGTTTCCCCTGGAGGACTGGCTGGCAAACAATAAATCAAATCAAATCATTTTTATAGCACGCATGTGCAATGCAATAGGTCTCACATTTGTGAGAGTTTAATCTATTGGAATTGTAAATGACAATGCCTTTTATCTGTTTCAAAAGCAACAAATACATAAAAGGAATTGTCATTTATAATGCCAATAGCTCAAACTCTCATAAATGCGAGACCTATTGCATTGCAAATGCTTGTTTTGAGTGATAGTGAAAAGAGTTAACAACTGGGCTGTGAAGTGTTTGCTTTTAATCATAACTGTACTTACACAGCCATTAGTACCCCTAAGAAGGTGTTGAAGTGACAGTTATTTAAAAAAGAAATTGCAGTACATAAGCCCTGGTATTCCTGAAATCTACATTTTGGAAGAACCATTTTATTGTAAAACTATTTACATAATTTGTATCAGTCTATATTTCACTGTGTGTATTGCAAGTGTAAAATAATGACTTACATACTCACAGTGCTTTCTGTCACAGTTGTGACCTCATAGCGCTACAAATACACTATTCTCCACTGCACCAACCAAGATTTAATTCTGTGTCTCTCTGGTTACACACAGACCTCTGCAGTGCATTAACTAATAGAGGTTTCATAATTTACTGCAGTGCATTTCCTACTGAGTAATAACTTTTTTACATTTAATTTTTACTTACAATGCCCCATTATTTTATATGTAGGTACCTGATGGTGAAAGACCTAAAAAACATACAGAATATTTTGGGGCTTATTTATGAGAGGCTTGCGCTGCCAGAGCACCAGTTTTATTGATGCTCTGGTGGCGCAAGCGTCTCAACCATTTCTATGAGGTGGCGCAAAGTCACCCTGCGTGGCTTTGCATGGCCTCATCGATATGGAGTAAGACAAAGCAGGGGAAGTTGCTGCCTTGCCTAACTCCGCATCAAGGAGGTGTTCCATGTGTGCTGCGTGGGTCTTCCCACGCAACACCCATGGATTTTGATGCTGCCCCATAATTACAAATTCACTTAAATCTGGGGCAGCATCAGAAACGTATGTTTCCCCAGTGAAAAAATGTCTCCTCATTTTTAACTCTTTCCATGTTTGCTGCATTTTGCAGCTCACATAGAAAGAGGAAAACATCTCTCAGGATTGTTTTTGTGGAGGAAGGTTCTCTTCCTGCGCAAAAACATTCCTGCCTATGTTGGTGCTAGGCAGCAATTTGTGCGCCAACGCAAGAGGAAAGGACAGGAATGGACCGTATTTCATAAATATGGTGCATTCCTGCATTCTCACATTGGTGCAGAGCAGTGCAGCAAGAAGTCTGGCCGCACTGCCCAACGCCAATTCCTCATAAATGAGGCTCTTTATTTTTAGCTACACCGCTGACCACGCCCCACTCTCACTGACCTACGGTTGGCTAAACACTGTTTAATATTATATTCCCACTGTAAAAATTATTTTTTGTGGGAATTGGAGGCGTTTATGGTTGTCGGTGATGAGGAGTACCAGGTTCTAGAAACTTTGGTCAAGAGGGGGTCCTTACTTCCAAAAAGGTTTGACAATGGGGTCTCGAGATCAAAAAGTTTGAAGACCTCTGGTCTAATGGAAGTAGAGCAAACGTGGGCCAATCAGAGCCCACACTGCGGGAGGGCGTAAGTGAATGCGGAAAAAACAGGGAACTCCTTTCATCATTCGCTCTAGGAAGTGACATATGTCTCCTTCTGAGCATGTTTCATTTTGGGATTATTTTGAATGAGGCCATGGGCAGTCAGTTGTAGTTTAGTGACTGATGGTGAAGTGGCCTTATCTAAATGGCGTGTGCCAGCCGATTGGGTACTTATCCAGGTGAGAGGTTTCTGTCTTCAGTCACCCAGGCTCTCCCATCTTTTGAGTACCATTTCTTTCTCTTAATTGCCTCAACCGTTCCATATCTTTTTCTCTTTGCTGCTGCCCCTTCTCTCCCCACTACACTTTCTCTATTTGCCCTGAGTTCTGCGTCTGTCAGGCCTCTGACCACAATTTTACTTTCATGTTTGCTGCTTTCCAATCCACAGAACATGATCGAGCCTTCTGGATATAACTCATCCCTCGCGCCGCCTTGGCATTTCAGAAATGGTTGGCATGCTTGGACCTTCTGCTGCCCACTTGTATCCTTCTGTTGCACTATTCACAGTGTTGTCTAACACCATCACACCCATCCAGGCTGTTAACTGTTTTAACTCTTCCCTGCAGCATGGTACTTAATTGCGTGGTCTGAGCTAGTAACAGCTAGAGCTTCTTGGTCTGCTTTGGATGTTGCCTTTATTGTGTTGGTATGGGCTATTGCTAATCTCCCAATACTAATCTACTGTCTCATTTATCTCACTTACCCTCCTCTATAATTCTTTATTTTAAAGGGGTAATCATAGACGCACAGCACATTAAAAATGTCACTGTTACAAAAAACTGGAGATGCAGTAAAAACCATCAAGCAGTTTCTACGTTTCTGTAACTCATATTTCACAACTATTCACCAAGCTACAACTTACAACAAAAAAAGGCTTATTATTAATCACATAGGCGAAACCTAATGCATTTGCCAATGTTTGTTTCTTGTGCAACATCTGATACTTTTATAGTGCATACTGTGAACGGAGTTGCCTCTGGGTATCTGGAAGAGTTCAGATTATAGGTGGGTTGCAACTCTGGAGTTGAGGTTAAAGCTAGTGAACTTTTATCACAGTGCCTCTTTGTAGGTCATAAAGTTATATTGCCTACACCCTCATGAAACCTGCTGCTTCCCTGCAAAGCGCATAGACCGACTGAATTGAAATTATCATTACTTTATGTGAAGGAGAAATACAGGTGTCTAAATACTGCTGTATTTATCAGTGAGGAGAGAGATAATGAGGGAATACAGTGAGTGAGAATACCGAAGGCGTGACACAAGGAAGTAATGCAGAAAGATAAGGTGAAGACAGTGGTGATGATGAAGAACAGGACATGTTAAATATACAGATGGAGGATTTCCAATAGGTGTAGATACTGAGGAAAATCTTTCCTGGAAGCCTTTGATAAACAAATATATGTGCAGATGGAGCTATAATGATTGCATTATCATAATAATCATTACCACTATAATCATAACCCTTTTTCTATCTTTTTTAGGACTTTCAGGGAGCGAAGTGCTAGCGCTAACATATCTGCAAACCTGCAGCAAGCACTTCAGCGGCTCACAATCACTGGACTATAGGAACCTGGGGTGAGTGTGTGTGCACTAATGATGAAGAATGTAATTATTTGGTGTTGTCTGACTGTAATCATTCTTGTTATATGTAAAGTACCCTGCTGCCTCCCCAGCTGGAACTGTGCTCTATGAATACCATAAATAAATGCATGAATAAATAAATAGATTAAATATGTAATGATAAAATAAATACATATGTTGTGCAGTTGGTCTATAACATCTGCCCAAAGAAAACATAAGGATTTGACATGACATTGTTGTGTCATTTTATAGTGCTTGTTATCCTCCCTGGTGTCTTCAGTTGGGTGGCATGGAACTAATGTGGCAGCCGAACCCCAATATAATCTTGAACCCCAATATTGCAAAACCCTAACATTTACCTTGGGCAATTCTGCTTTGCAGTCCTTCACATTGATCCAGCTGCACCAGACCACTACTTTAGAAAAACTATCTTAGAAATTGGGACCACTTAAAAAATTGTGCTCTAGATCACAATGTTTAACTAGGTTTACTACAGAATAATTAATAAAACCTTAGAGGAATGCAGCTTTTAGTTGTGAAGACTCAGAAAAACAGAATCATAAATAATAGTTGTGAAGACGCAGAAATACAGAATCATAAATCATAGTAGAACTCTAGTCAGTTAATAAAAGTCCCTCAAAATTCTTGAAATTGTGAATGTGCTGCTGGGAACTGGTCTCCCCTCTCTCTAACGAATTCCCTGCCAGCTATACGCTGAGACAGCACACAAACACTACCTAATCTTTTGCTCTGTGGCAGTTCTTAGTTTTGATAAATTGGAGCCATGCACTCAAATGAGGATAAAAGAAAAAAAAAATCCAATTTTCAAACTCAAGAAGGGTACAAACAAATCTTAGTGAAAAAGAAAAATCTCAGAATACTCGGACAAAATCTCAGGAGGAAAATGAGCAGTGACCCATAATCTTTCAAAACCAGTGCTGTTTATACACACTGTATACATATTAATTCATAAAACTGCAAATTCAGCATAGTATGACCATGGTTAGCTCCCACGATCAAACAAATATATTTGTAAATTTGAAGAGTTCTTAAAACTTACCCATTTCTTAAGGTAAGAGAAATCTTCACTTGCTTCCTCCTCAGCAACTGCCGTCCGGAGATGTTCAATCCAATATGAAACATTTATTAAACAATAGCCTATAGAATCCTGTTCTTTTGCATGCTTGGGGGCTGATTATGATGCGGTCGGAAACGGACCACATTGTAATCTGCCGGTGGGATTTCTTTCCAACCGACCCATTTGATGGAGTTGGTCTGAAAGCAATGCAGCCTGTCATTCCACCTTCCAACGGGTTCCGAGAGCCCGTCTGCCAGTCGGAATGCTTTTGATAATCCCAAGGGTAACTCTTTCCGCCCGAGGGTTTACAATGTCAGATTCCGACAGCCTTTCTTCGCCGGCCTTTCCGACAAACAAAGGCTGTTGTAGCTCGACTTTGGGGGCCCCCAGCAAGGGGCCCATGGGTGCACAGCCTCCACTTGTAGGGAGAGGGGGCACCTATGGTGCCCTCCTGTTGATCCCTGCACCCCGTGGCAGGCACCTTGAGGTGCCTGCCACAGGGTGGAAGGATGAACTGCTCCTCACATTTTTACAGTGGGAGCATGCATTCTGGCCGGAACGCATGCTCCCATTGTAAAGTATAGGAGCATAACCGAACAGTGTTCGGTCGCATCCTAATTAGTCGGTCGGGACCACCGACCGGGTGTCGGTCGGTCCCTTGACCGAGACGATGTCGGGCGGAGTTTCCCACGCCCAACATCATAATGGGGCCCTTAGTGTGGAACCTTCTGCGGAAATACTTCAAATGATACTTTAGGGACAAGATGGAAAGTTTCATTCACAATACACGCTTCCTATTCTCTCTAATACTAGAATCTATTGACATCATTGCTATGTTTCACAGAGGCTGTGAGTAGAGAAGACTTGCAGAGTGTTGCTAATTAGGAGGGGAACATGAGCAGGAGTGTGATGAGCAATACTCCAGAAAAGGCATCCAATATAATTAAACTATGTCTCTCATTGAAACTGTGGCATATTATACTAAAACATGTTCACAATCATGAATGAAATAATCATCTTGTTTCAATTCCAAAATCATTACTTAATCAGTTACGGTCATATGCATCATTAAAGTTACTAATTTAACAAATAACTTGATACCAAAAATCTGCACATCTGAAAAATCTTTAACATCCTCCGCCTCTAATTATTTTATATTATTCACAAAAAACTATATTATTCAGCTATTACTTCATTAATAATTTGCCGAAACCTTCATCTTCTTAGGGAACCATGTATTTGCCTCCAGCTGCTTCAATTATTGATACATTCAATCTGTATAATTGTTTAGTTCCACATCCATCAACCTTTTTCTTTTTCACCAACTATTATAGCCTCTAGCTCTATTATTATATTTATTGAGCATGCACTCCAACAATTTAAGAAGTAGCAATAAACTCATAGCAGAAATCATCACAATTATTATAGGAATTAGAATTAACTGAAGAACACCACCACCAATATTACCTAACCATTTGCCTACCTTAGTAAAACTATTCCCTAATTCTCTTACCCATAATCCTACACCTTCCTATGATCTTGGTTCTGTCAATGTTTTAATTTCATGATTCAAATTAATTATGTTAATAATAAAACAATCATTCTTTCCTCTATAATCAGATATATAGGTACAACACCTTCTTGTCGTAATTACTTTAGAAACTCTGCCTTCTTTTTCCAAGATAATATTCAAGAAAAGACGGTTATGCATAACCATTGTTCTAATTGCAACCATTTTCACATTTACTAATTTGAAAGACTGCTGTGTCTCTAGCAAATCTATCTACTATTGTGACAATTGTCTAATTTTGACATCATTCATAGACACACCCCTTGGAGGAATCATTGCGCCTAAATTATCTAAAACCCCTTGTTCAAGACTTTGTCTTACTCTCTTCTTGTCATGTTCTTCATCTATTTCATCTATAAGATACATTCTAGGGAAAAAAGCCAGATAACTCAAACTCATCCAATTTCTTGGTACATTCAGAGAAGTAGTCCTTCCACAAGCATAATACATTTCCTTCATAATATGTTCTCCCCCGGACAATTGATCTCCGCTCACCTAATAAGATTTGTAACACATGCTCTCTCCTACAAACTCTTCTTTAACATTTTTCTTAGGATTTCGCATTACCATACACGTCACCTTTTGTTTCCTGGTCTACTTGCAATTCAGGATGTAAACCCGAATGCCTAAATTCTTCTTCCTCTTTTATTTCTTCCAAGGCAATCTTTTGCTCCTCTGCATTTTGCACTACTTTTATTCCTCTTTCATTGGGTCCCCTAACAAAAGTATTCTTCTCATTACACAATAAATGTAATATAATATTGTTTCAAATTAGTATTATGTCTATTTTGTGCAATCGTCCTCAAATACTCACCATATGTAATACTTTTATCATTCTCATCAATAAACACATTTTCGAAAGACACATTCAAATCAGTCATATAAGGAGAAAGGAACGCCTTATGATTAAAAAATAGCCACAAAAATATTGCTGGACAGTGCATATGATATTTCTAATTATGTGTACGTCAATACTTCCCCAGCTGAAGCTGAAAGGTAAGGGCACGCATAGCATTTATTGATCCTCATGATATCCAAAAACTCCCTTAATCATTTTAGCATACACATTGTCCTTAAAAATGCTAGCTACATGCTCTTCATGTATTGGTATCAATTGTCTAACTTTGTCATACTTAGTTTCAATTTGAGCATTATTTATATAAATTAAAGCATTTCCCACTCGGATCAGTAAGCATATGAACATGCCAACTAATACTATTAAGTTATAATTGGCAACGTCATCTCTAAAATTTTGTGGCCCCTTTACAGTATCACATCTTCTAGATTGAGATCAAAACAAAAATGCCTTCTGTGGCAAAAATCAAACAAACATTTTCATATTTTGTAAAAAAATTAATAGAACAAGCAAAAGGAAAAAAAGCAATGTCACAGATTTTTAGTCTTTGAAAAAAACTGTCTTATCCTAAATTTCTACATCAGTCTCTTAGCCAAAACATTACTTTTCGTCCTTTTATGGATTATCTTCATCTATTCTGAATAATTCTCATCTGTTTCAGTCTCTGTGTCTGAATCACTCTCAAAACAATATTGGCTTTTTCTCATTCGGAAGTAGCCTTTCTCATTTTCATTTACATCCTCTTCTTCAGATATTGTAGCAAGATACACCAACTCAGGCAATGCATATTTTCCAATTTTTTATTCTTCTTGTTCTTTTAGCAACCAGTGAATCACTGTCACTAATTTCTGGATTCATTGGTCTCACAAATTTTCCCAAATCTTTTTCTGGCACACAGTGCTTCTGTTTACAGGTTCTCTTTTCTTGGAACTTCTTCAGCATTTTCTCTTTCTACTGAAAGTTTCAATTTTTTGACTTCTTGGCTTTGACTTGAGCCCAAACCTGAGCTTAGACTCAAACATGAGCTTGTACTTTGGTCAAAGTTATCTTTCTCTGCTTTCTCCACAGTGATTCTCTTTCTTCCATGAGGGGTCATTTTCACTTTCATTTTCAACTGCAAATTGTCACTGCTTTGATCAGAGACTACTACTTCTTGCTTCTTGCTGCCACTCATGCCTTGCTTTTTTGCATGGGAGTAGCTCTTCAATCTGAACACCCTGTAACTGGACTTCAGCAATTTCAGGTTCTTCATCTGAACTTTCACTTGCCAGAAATGTTCATTCCTTTTTGCTTTTGCTTTTCATTTTGATTTCATTAGTTTCAGAGAAACCTTCCCCCACTTCTGGATTCATGTTGAGAACCAAAGCTTGGCTCTGAACGTTTTGAACAAACTGAGTACTCTGATCATTCACCTCATCCACTGCTTTAGCTACTTTCATCCTCTCTGTGTGAGAAGTTTGTATCCACTGAGGCACACCTGCACACTTGACAGCGCTATTTATCACCAGGGTGCTTTGGAAAGGACCTTACATCTTGTGTTCAGGCTATGAAAACCCAGTCACCTGCATTCAGACTGTGGCAGGGTGTATCTTTATAGTTTTAAGTTGACACTTTCACCTGTTGAGGGGCTGATTTCACCATATCAGTCAGACCTTTGCAATAATCCAGAACAATGTCATCAGTTATTGAAACTAGCACTGCCGAAGGTACAAATACAGGTTCCATTAACATGCCCATCAGTATCTTTTGAGAAGTCAAACCTGTCTTTCTGTCTTGAGTACTTCTCGTATTCATCAAAACAAGTGGAAGAGCATCAGGACATTTCAAACCAATTGATGCACAGACATCTGTCCGTTTATTCTTCAAATTGCCATTAGTACACTCCACTAAACCTTAAGGCTGTGGTCAATAACTGTAATGAAATCTCTGCTTGACCAGAAAACTGTGCTGATTATTTTTTAAGTGTGCAACACGATCAGTCTTAATAGAAGTTGGGAGACCAAAATCCTGAATTACTATCCTCAACAAGAATTTGGCAACTGTAAGGCTATCTGCTCTTGTTGTGGTTAATGCTTCCACCCACTTAGAGAACACGCAGACTATTACCAAGACATGTTTCAAGCCATTACATTGTGGCATCTCAATGAAGCTGGACTGTATTCTTATAAATGAGCCTTCTGTTTTGCCAATGTGATTCATAACTGTAACTGACTATTTAAATGACATGCCCAACAGTGGTTACACACATCATCAGCCACATGTTGATATCCTGTATTTTCCCAGTATTTGAAATACTCTAAACAGATTATATCTTGCTGCATGAGCCAGATTATGCATATATTTACACATGGGTTGTAATACTGAGTTTGCCAAAACCTATTCTTGATCATTCTTTTCATAGCCCATCTTTTCCCATTTTCTTTTCCCATTCTCGGGAGCATCCTCCTGCAAGACTCTCAATTCACTTAGAGACATCTGCATCGACTCCTTAAAAAACAACTCACATCGTTTGGACTCTGTACATTATTATGTACAAAATCATCATTTTCTTTTTGGTGGAAAATTGTCTCTTCCTGAAGGGCACAGTATTGGTCCACCTGGTCGGCATACCTATGTCCCAAAGTGACAATATCTTTGCCAGCCTTATGTGCTATGCAATTAAAAAGGACACTTCTTTTGGTTTCTGTATTGAATTCAACAAATCCAAAATATATATTCCATTTCTTGTTAGAGCTCCTGAAGATATCATAAATCCCCTTTATGACAAGATGGTCTGACAAGCAGCAAGCTCTTGTTAAAGCATTTAATTATGCTACTTGCGCCAATTTCACATTTGGTAAGGAGGATGCCTCAAGTGCCTCTGTGATAGAGCATACTGCATAAGCAGCCTTTAATCCTCCATATTGGTCTTTTAAACAAGAACCCACAACAAATAAAGTCCTATCTGCCAGTTCCAACAGAACTTCCGGTATGTTTGGTCTTAGTTTTGTGCACAATTTGGTCACTTCTATACTGTCCTGATCCAACTCACAATCCATTTCATCAACTTGGTCTTCACAAACGTTGGCTGAAATCGGAAGCAGTGTTGCTGAATTTAGAACATTACATCTCCGTGCGTAAAATATTTTCTGCTGCAAGAATGTGTGAATCTTTTGTTCATTAAGTGCTGTGTTCTGGTCCTTGTCAAAAGGATTTCAAATGAATGTGGGTCCTAGGCACTTAAAGCATGACCCATCACAATTCCTTTACTTTGCTCTATTGCGAAATTGCTGCAACTGATTTAAAACAAACCAGAAGACTTACAGCTACTGTATCCAATACACACTTAGGTGCCTAAGTCCTCTGTGTTTCTGGGTGATATTAGAAAGTACACATTCATATTTTTCTTAACAAAATAGAAAAAACATCAAAAAGTAATTAGGCATTCCCTGTGCGGGTGCAAGACACAATCTCTCTTTCAGTTCCTTAAATGCAACAAGACACTCATCGTAAAATGGTACAGGATTCTGTATATTGTTATATCTCAATCTGACAAAAAGTTCAGCAGTCAAGGAAAAATTTGGAATCCACTTACGAGAGTAGCCAACAATTCCACGAAAAATCCGAACCTCCCTCTGGGTGGTCGTGGGTTCAACTTCAGAATTGCTGAAATGTAATATTTAAAAACTTTCCTTAATCTCTTTTCAATATGGTATCCAAGATTAATTACTTCTTTTTCACAATACTGCATTTTAGTTGAGGAGACTTTTAGCCCATTTTTAGCTAGGTGATTTAACAAGGCTATGGTATGCAATTTACAGTCCTCCTTTGTCTTAGATGCTATCAACAAATCATCTATATATTGAAATAGGACTGAATTGTATGGCAATTTTAGACTCTCTAAATCTTTCTTCCGTATCTGTGAGAAAGTTGAAGGACTTTCAGTATACCCTTGTGGGATCCTGCACCACTAGAGAATTTCATTCAAAAATTGAAATGCAAAAATGAATTGTAAATCTTCATGTAATGGGAATGAGAAGAATGCTCGGCATAAATCAAAGAGTGTATACCATTCAGCTTCGGATGAAAACTGCTACAATATTATTGCTGGATTCAATACCACCGGACAATCAGGAACAACAATTATATTTATTTTCTGAAGATCTTGTATGATTCTCCTTTTGCAGATCGGCTTTTTGATTCCCATCACTGGGGAATTGCAAGAACTACCAAGCTCATCTCGAGGAATTCCCTGCTCAATCATTTGTTCAATTACTGGCTTCATTCTTACCTCACGCTGTTTCTTAAGTATGTATTGTCTAGTTCTAGGAAATACTGTTTGTGATTTAATCTTTTTTTCCACTGGTTCTTCTATTTTAATCAGCCCAATTCGGCAGGTTATCCTTTATGAATTAATTTTGAAATCACACCACCATCCGGTGTTTAATATATTATGCAATTCACCCTGCAAAGAAGATCCCTTCCAAGCAAGTTTACAGTACTTGAATCGCATAATATAAGCTGATGTTTGTTGTCCAGTGGTCCTATTTTAACTGGTACATCTACCGTAACCTGATTCACAATTGGTTTCTTACTGAGAACCACAACTTGGACTTCTCTTCCCAAGAGAGGTAGGTTTGGGACTTCCACAGAAAAGACTGTAGAACGAGTAGCTCCTGCATCAATAGAAAACTAAATGGGGTATATTGACTTTTCTGTCAATATATGGGCTACTCTGATTTACCTCAAAGATTGCACTAAGCATGCAATCCTCCTACCTCAGCCACCATCATTTTAAACTACTCCCTGCCATCTCTTCATTCAAAATCACAGTATTTTGCTGATACATTGCATTATATGGCATGTTATTTCTCATGCTGTGCTGCATTACCAGGGCTATTGGCACAGGCATTTAAAATTATTTCTGATTCTGCATATTCTGCTCTTCATTTTGCATATTCAACAACATATTACCTTTCTGATTCTGCTGGAGTTGTTCCAAATTGACGTGCATCCCATTAGGATATTGTCTACGTTGTATTTTCCAGTGCCCAAACCTCCCATAATAATGAAACACCATTTCAACATTCACTCTATCACTTCTACTTTGCATTCCTTGATTCATCGTATTTACTCTATTCTGTACAAAATTCATATTTGAACCTATTGGATTCCGCAATCCTTATTCAAACTGTTTTGTCAGAGCAATCATCATCTTTTCCCTTAACTTCTTTTGCCTAGTCTCAAAACTGATATCTGCCAGTTCCAACATAACTTCCTTTATGTTTGGTCTTAGTTTTGTGTACTATCCTGTCACTACTACACAGTCAATACTGCCACTATTATGTTTTCCAACTCAAGACCTCATCAATGTGCTTCATCAGCCAACACAAATCACTTTCTTTAATGTTATTACTAATTTCTGACCTCAATCCATTCATGAAAGCAGAAACAAAACTACTAGCTCCATTTTTTTCTGTTTTTTTTACTCTGCTACATAGAATAGTTTTGGTGAATGTCAGTTTTATGAAAATAATTTTCCAAAATAGACTTTTACTACTACATTTTGACTCTGCTACATTTCTTAAATACATAGATAATCCTCACATAATAGGAATGCACTGATTCCCTGGGTTCCTGTGTCCTTCTCAAAATCTTCTCCCAATTTATAATCTTCTCAGGAACTCACTTTCTCAAAAATGCAATCACAGCTCTGTATTTGTCTGCTATCTCAGTTGCTGGTGCATTATTTGGACCAATGCTGGCATGTTCCAGTGTTGGCCATCCAGTAACCACCTTCTCCAGGGACTGCAATCTCAAACAAAGTACTCAAATCAGTCCACAACATTGGAGAAATGTGTGTCAACCAATGTTTTTCCTCATACCACCTTGCGTGGTATTCGCTCAGTTTCAGAAATGTATTCATAAAAGCATACAAACCAGCCTTTGTCCACGGAATATGTACCAGATTCCCTCCATGTACTCCCCTTAAAGGGAATGCCACCACTGAGGTTGACACTACTTCAGATTCACTCGTGATACTCCTTGCCTTTGCCTAAACTCCATTAATTTTCCCTTTATTCAGTGTCCAATTCTTCCATTTTTCTCGATATTTCTTAAAAGCATTCCAATTTGTTGTTTTCTCAATTAAGGGCCTAATTAGGATGTCGGGTGGAAAGCCTTCGACCAGCGGTTAGAGGCTTTCTGCCCAACATGGTAGGTTTACAGTCCGACCACAGTTTTAGGATTACGGTGGGCAAAGTGAAACCTGTGGGGGGATTCCGATGAGGTTCCGACTGGCTCAAGGAGCCTGCCGGTGCTTTAGATAGACTGCATGATCCCTTAATGACAGTGGCTCCATCATCAGGATTATGATGTCGGTTACCCCCTGTCCCTCTGCAATGGGACCTGGGGGCCACTTATGTTGCCCCTCTAAACATCCCGGCACCATGTGGCAGGCACCGTGAGTTGCCTGTCACATGGTGGTGCAGGGATGTTTACAAACCTCCATTTGACAATGGAAGCATGTGCTGCGGTCCCTTTCTGCCTGACACAAGCTTCCATTGACAAATGGAGGGTCGCATCGTAATACTGAGGTCGGAACCGCCGACCTAAAGCCGGGCGGTTCCTTTCTGCAATGGTGTCACGTCTGCCCAACATCATAATTAGGCCGTAGATCTTTAATGTGAGCTCTTAAAGTAATCAAACCCATCTCTTAAATTTTGTCTTGGGTTAAAGCTATTTTATATATTTTTTTATTTTTCATTCTGTTACTGTCAATTTCTAGCTCATCAGCTAATTCCTATAATTTGTTATGATCTTCATTGGCATACCTTGTTGCTTTTTTTGATCAAATATCCAATATCATTAGCATTGTAATTAAATAACCTACTCAAATGCACGCATTTCTTGCAGCCATTCACCAAATAAAATGTTCAGAATTCCTATACACATTTCTTTAGACTGTGGCTCTACTACCACTGCTCTCATAGAGGAACCTGTGGATGATCCTCTGGTACTCCGCTTCTACCAGTACCAGGCACTGCCATTATGGCTGTCGCCACAGTTGGGGCACTCAGTACAATCCCAGTAGGGACTTGGGCCATTGCTGTATGTCGCCCAGCATCCTTACCCCAGTCTTGTTTGCCTCCACCGATCTGTCTGTATATGGAGGATGTCTAGAATTCAACAGTTCACTTATGATTTGTTCATCATCCTCCTCATGTGACTCCACATCTTTCATTTTCTTATTTTTCTATTTGTCGTGCTCTGATATTTACTATTGCAGGAAAGGTTACACATTCTATCATGTCCTCTCTCCAACTCTTTTCTTGGTGATCTAGTTTGCTTTTTGAGTGGACCCCTATATGACTTCTTCATATTTTTATCTTTTTTTCTCTCTTTCCTTTTCTGTTGCCATGCGATCCATTTATTAAGCACCTTAAACTGTGTGGTTCTAGGCATTGGCTTCAAATGTTACATGGTTTGTCTTAGGAATCTAGCTTTTAAATATTAAAGGTACCTTCCACTTGAAACTGTAAAACCTCATCATGTGCTGTGTTTTTATTCCATTTAGAGAGCCAGGTGCACAAGTAATACCTGACCTTTAACATAATTTCATATGCTGGTGTTCCTTCTCACTCTGTAATTTCTGACCCCTCTCTATGTATCTTCTTCTTCCGTTTAACTTATGAAAATATACCACCCTTATTTTTACACTGAATAGACTCAAAACAAACTCAAAGTCACAATAACTCTATAAACAACCATAGCGAAAAATAGCCAATTACAGCACAGCTCTGTCAAAGGTACCACAGCGCGACTATGCCATCAACCAGCTAATTAAAGGGCGGCTTTGTGGTGATGTCTCACCAATCCCAGCACAGCTCCTAGTCTGAGCAACCAATCAAAGTGTGCCTTCTTCGCAAACAAGAAAAAAATTACAAAACCACATTAAATCAAAAAACTTTTTCTGTTTACCCTAAACAGGAAGTAAAGATCAGTATTCTAAGTGAATTTATTCAATTGCAAACCATAAAGTTTAAAATAAGAAAAAGAAAAATTTGGACCAGCAGAAATCCACCTCTGAGTTAATGTCCATCAGCTCGTGCACTCAGGGTGAGCAAAACAACTCCAGGTAAATTCTCAAACCTGTAAAGAAAATGTTGCTAATTTAAAATCCCCACTCATGTGTAAGTGGCATCTTGCTCTACACACCATAGTACAGACACAAAATCAGTATCTCCAGATCTTGGTTGTATGACAAATCTGATAACCAACTCTATTTCTTCTATTAACACATTGATATTCAAATGCGACTACAAATATGAATAGTACATCATCACAACTATAATTAGTCCACCAATTGAACTCATGATGATCATCACTTGTTCAAAGAAACACAGCAACAGAAATTCATCATCACGATTCATACCTCAAAATATACCCACAAACTTACCGCCATATTCATGAAAATCGGCATTTGCGATTCTGAAATAGCGAAAAAAAGCGAGTCGCTATTCAGAAAACGCAAATCCGAATTCATGAATAATTGCGATTAAAAAAAGCGATTCGCACGCGATTGCAAAATCCGATTGCGATCCGATTGAAATTGCGATTAATCGCAGAATAATCGCAATTTCCGCCTACCCGCGCCTGGACTGCGATCTCGCAAATAGTGATATCGCTATTTGCGATATCGCTATTTGCGATATCGCTATTTGCGAGATCGCAAACTCGCGAGATCGGGAAAACGGGAAGTCGCATTTCGAGCCCAGTGATGACATCACAACCAGGAAGCTTCCGGTTCCCACCACCATTTTGCACATTGAGGCAGAGAGAGAGGGAGCACATTGGAGAGCTGCAGCTCATCTTGGCAAGTACACAGATCCACAGATCCACAACCCTATACCATGGCTGAGGAACCTGCACCTGGGACCAGCAGCTTGCTGGGAGAAAGAGAAAACTGAAATTCTCTGAGCAGGAGCTGGAACACCTAATTGAGGGGGTTGTGGCCAACCATGACCAACTGTTTGGCGCTAATTCACGGAGGGTCCCAGAAATGGAGAAGCGGCGCATATGGCAGGGGATAGCCTCAGCAGTGAACTCCGTGGGAGTGGCGGCCAGGTCCCTGGAAGAACTAAAAAAGCGGTGGTACGACCTCCGAGGCCGTGCCAAGGAGAAGGTGGCGGCGCGCCTTGGGGAGTCCTCGGGCACAGGAGGAGGAGGACCAACGGTACCACCAAACACCGCCATGGAGGACCAGGTTGAGAACACCCTGGAGAAGGAGGCCTGTGTCGGTTTCACTACACTGGACTCATCCCGCCCCACCCAAGACACCCAAGGTAAGTGGCATGCGACTGCGACCCTGCCCCCTATGGATGTCCATGACCAAATAGGCTCCCCCAATGTCCCATAGGCATGCCATAGTTGCACATCAAGGAATGTCCTGAAGCATTGTGGGAGATGTAGTCTGGCCACAATGTTGTAGTACTGAGGAAATATAAATTTTTGGTCAAGTTATGTTCCCTATCGTGTACCCCACCGTCTCCATGTACGAGTTAAAGTGCATGTAACTTCCCTCCTGTGCCAGCTATGGAGACGCACATACATTTGCGTCCAACGTTAACATGTCCTCTTTCAGACCCACCCTGAATGGGTTGGATAGCCCGTTCCTAAGTATGCTATGCCAACGTCTTTTTGTAGTGTACTCTACATGTTTTTCTGCTCTGGCAAAGTAGGCCCTGAATTTCTGCCATCGAGCTTTTTCCTTCCTTCTGACTCTGAAAGCCAGGCTGCCCAGGCTGCCCCCGTACCTGTGAACTCTGCCTTACTTTCAGCGCGGCCCACCACGCTCAGCTCAGCCTGCTGCCTGCCAAGACTGACTACAACCTTCGGGTTATCTGTTCCGCTCCTCGAAGATACATTCCTGCCTACTAGTTTCAGTAAACATTCCCCAGCTGCAGAGCCAAAGGGCTGGCCTGTCTCCGTGCAAGTAATTCATAGCCTCTGTTACCATGCTCCCATGGAAGGCCCATGCCCCCACGCTTCTCATGCAGACACTCAGGCGCTTATACACGCACTCACAGTCAGTATAGAATAGCTTCTGCCCCAGAGACCTTTCCGCCCAGATAGCTCAGTTCCTAAACATCAGATATCAGATTTGATAGAAGCACAAGTTGATCTGACATGCCAGACTTCTGTCTCTTTCCGTCAGTGCAAATGTCAAGCCCCCTGCACCCTCCAGTTTCACGCCAATCACACGTCATACAGCTACGCGCGCATCCAAGCTTCCGATTTCTGCTGACATTGCAACATTTCTGTTTAGTGCCACCCACATGTGACACCTACCTGTGACGTTTCTAGAACACACCTACAGTTACGCCTAGTCCACGCCTTCTGATTACGTACTAGTAACACGTGGATGCTGTTATCTTGTCTTCTCTCAGCTGTTACGCCTACTACACTGTTTTCTATGATGTAAATTAAGTATATAAGCTATGTACTGTCAATAAAACATGGCTCTATCCCTTCCTGAACCCTGTGTGGTTGCAGGAACATGATATCCTATTGCGGAATAATTCCTTTTTAAGGAATAAAACCCCTAAGAAGTCTAACACCACGGACTCTGTTTTCTTTCTTTCCGATTGAGTTATTATTGATTAAGTACTTACCTGCATAGAAATTAAGATAGTAAATTAAATATTTACGACATTTTGGCGCCCGAATAGGAACCACTCCCACACCTCACGCGCCGGTTGGTGCGTTGCAAGCTCTGTCCCCTGCCATCAGTTAGAAGGAAACTACGCGTACCGGCAGGATTTCCTGTATCTCCCTCTGGCCCACGGAGGTGACGAAGATTGCGATCAGTACCCAGACGAGGCGGTGAGGAGTGCGGAGGATCCCGACCAGAGCCTAGCCGAAAGAAGCAAGGTCCGAGGTGTCAAGAGGCCCACCAGTTTTCCGAAGTATCCACGTGTCGAGTCGAGTCGAGTCCAGTCCAGTCCAGTCCAGTCGAGTTTTCCGAGGCCTTCTGTTTTCCGTGCGTCCCGGTGAGTACCATTGCTGGGACGTATCTAGACGGGTTTGGGTACACAAGTCCGGTCTGCACTGTTTTTAGACAGTGTATCTGTACTGTTTAGCAGTACATCCGATGATTCAAGTTCTTGCACTGTTCTCAGCAGTGTATCTGTGCTGTTTAGCAGTACATCCGATATAGGGGGTAGTCATATATGTCGCAAATGTCTTTTTATGTGATCAATGTCGTTGTATGAGTGACTGTTTTTGTGCATTACTGTGTTCTTGTATAAATAGCTGTGTCTAGTATTAAGTAGCAAGGATTGAGCATTCAGTACTGAGTAAACAAGATGCCGTTTTTCAACAAGTTAAAGCAGATAGGAACTAGGAAAGGGATACTAGAGGAAGAGATTCCTATCCCCCCTAAGGATACTCCTGGAAACTTTATGTACCACAAGCATGGCATAGATGCCATAGTGTATCTAGATTTATGGGCCGAATATACTAAACATCTAGACGAGAGACACAGATGGCCAGTTACTGGAACATGGGATGCCGAGTGCATCATGAAGGTAGAAGAAGCATTATGGAAAAAGAAAGCCAGACAATCTCAGAAAGACGCCATAGAGTTTTGGCGTAAGGAATCACGTAAGCGTGCTGAAAAAGAACTACGTAGAGAGGACAGACTTAAAGAATCAGAGAAAGCCCAAGAAAGCCCAAGAAAACGAATTAATTACTGAGGGGATCCGAGTAAAGTCAGAACAGATAGACCGTGCACGAAATAACCTCGTAAACGGTATGTATCTCGCGGCCGAGGGTTCGTCTGAGGCCATGTCAGAAATACCGAAAAATGTACCGTCACCATTGGTTCCAACTAAAGTAACTCACAAGACTACTAAAGACATATTCCTGAATTCCTATCTAGAGGATGTAGCACCCGCTTACACCAATCTGCCTGTCCGAGCCCTGCCTAACGACAGGGATGGGGGTGGTAACCCGCCCCAAGATCAGATTCCGCCTGTTCCACCCCCTCTACCGCCTCCCATACCTAAAGTTAATGTACCGAAACCACGTATACCTGACCCTACTAAAGGACAAATTCAAGTATAGATACAGACTCCACAGAGAGATAATACCTGAAGAACCAGAAAAGACTACAGACACTATAGCATATGTAGGTAAGGGAACTTATCTTAGGAAAGGCATTCGTCCGGAAAGCAAGAGAGTTCTTTTCTCTGCCTTAACAAACCCGAATTCGGCTGAACATCAGTTCCAGGAGACTGATAAAAGGCTTTGAGATCGAGTAGGGTACCATGTACTCAATTCTATGGATGAACAAGAACTAGCCCGGTCAGCCATATTATGGACTGAAAACCCGGATATATATAATGATGACACCGTAGCACAGACATTCCTGAACCTTTCCCCAGACGAGCAGAAATTAGCAGGTGTATATATGATTCAGCACCTCCTCACGAAATACAGAAATAAACATTCTGATCCAGGTCCCTTACACAAGATATTAGAAGAACTACTCATGGACAGATGGAGAGGTTTAAGTACCAAATTAATTCAAATAATTCTAGAACAACGCCATAGATATGACACCCTCATAAGCTCCGAATATGTTCCCGCCCCGCCCCCAGAAAGGAAAATGTATCATATGGAACGTCGGCATGGCATTGAAAGTCAGAACCCCTTACGAGAAGTACATCCAGTTATGGGTGACGATCATAACTTGAAACGAGTGTATGTACACACGCCTCTGACTAAGTTAGAACTGTTAGAAATGAAGAAACTAGTCCCGTGCCATGATAAAGACCCTGCAGGTTTTCATAGAGAGCTTAAAGACATGTTACTGATGGGGGATTATACGTACGAAGATATCACGAAAATGTTAAAGGTACTGCTGCCCACGGGCATCTACGAGAAACTAAAGGAAAAAGAATGGGAGGTGGGAGAGAAAAAGATTGTATGGACAGAAATAGAAGACGAAGAGAACAAACGTGTCCCAGGGGTAGGCCTTGGGGAGAAAACTAAAGCATTACCAGGTCTGATAGTACAGGTTCTGCCAAGATTATTGACAACTAGAAAGGAAGACTGGGATGCAATATCAGCATGTAAACAGAAACCCGACGAAGATACTAGTGACTTCTATTCAAGATTCGAGAAATGTTTCATTATTAATAGTGGTCTTAAACCAAGTAGCGAGTCGTACCCGCATCTTTTTGTATCAAAGTTAGTCGAAAATTCCCTGTTAGCAGTTAAAAACCGTGTATACAAGGTCGAGAGTACCTGGCAAGCCAATACGCCATCACAGATGTTACAAATGTTACAATATCATCAGAACAGAATTAGAGAAGAGCAGGATCAGGAACAGAAACGTATGAAAGACACGAAAATGAAAATGCTAGTAGCCCAGTCGGTTCCAACCGACGGCCACAGAAAGGGTACGACCCAGACAAGTCATGCCGCAGCTCCCGTTAAAGGGACATGCAACTATTGCAAGCAGCCAGGTCACTACGTACATGAATGCCCAGTTCTGAAACATAACATAGCAACAGGTAAAACTAAAGAAAGACCGCATCCGCCTAGACAAGACCATAACCAGCATCAGTCTTCACAGAATACACAGCCCATGCAGAATGCACAGCCTACGCATGCTTCATCACATACAGCACAGACAGTAGCGGTATCACAGCCACAGCCCATTGCCGCAACTCAGCAAGTTTCACAACAGATGTACCAGTATGCCCAGTCCGCTTACCCCGATTACCCACGATATACATGAAACAGCCTAGAGAGGGAGGGTGGCTTGCCTCTTATTGAGATTCCTGTAGATCAAGAGGGTCCTTATGTACATAGTCAAGTATTGGGAAAAGACAGAAAGTTTTTAATTGACACAGGGGCAAGTCGCACCACAATCAGTCATGAGGAAGTCCCAGGGGCACCCCTCTCAGGCTCACAGAATGTTTCCCTTGGTTTTTCAGGAAAGCCCATTGTAAATGAAGTATCAAAACCCATTCCCCTGGCTGTGGGTCCATTATCACGTGTTACTGACTTGTTACTTACGAAATCATGTCCAGAAAATCTGTTAGGAATTAAAACATTGAAGGCTCTAGGAGCCGTAATCTGCTGTTCCCCGGAGGGAGTCAGACTCTTTCTGCGGGATTTCAAGGGTCATTATATGTTACGTGAGTTTGATGTCAGATTGAAAAATGTACCAGATCACCTGTGGGCAAAAGGCCCAACTGATGTAGGTTGTATGCACATTACTCCATACCGTGTTACACTCAAACAAGGTGTAGTTTTACCCAGAATCAGACAATACAAGTTACCACCCGATGCTGTAGTGGCTTTACTGGAAATAATTGAAGAGCTTATTACCCAGGGAGTGGTCGTGGAGACCGACTCCAATATCTGTAATTCACCCATCATTCCGATTCTTAAACGTACTGATCCCAATGCACCTCCAGTATATCGGCTGGTGATTGATCTAAGAGAACTGAATAAATGCATTATTCCACAGTACCCTGTGGTTCCCGACATCTCATCCTTATTGACTGCTATTGATTCAGAAGCAACGTTCTTTACTGTAATTGACCTCAAGAACGCCTTCTTCAGCGTACCTATTGATCCAGAGAGCCAATATCTCTTCGGATTCAGTTTAAATGGACGCAGTTTCAAATTTTCACGCGCACCTCAAGGATTCACAGAAAGCCCCAGCATCTATAGCCAAGCACTGAAAAGACAACTTGATTGTATCACAATGCCAGTTAACACCGCTTTACTGCAATACGTCGATGATCTGCTGATCACCGCACGAAGTGAGCCCAAATGTGAACAAGCATCACTGACAGTTTTACATTTTCTGGCCGACAAGGGACACAAGGTGTCTCCTTCGAAGCTACAATTCTGTGTTCAGCAAGTTGTGTACTTGGGTCACTTGCTGTCCAAAGTGGGGAGACAGCTCACTCCCGATCGCATTCAGTTAATCATAAATATGCCACAACCCCAGAGACAAAAGGAAGTGCGGGCCTTCATAGGCCTCACCTCGTACTGTAGACAATGGATTCCTCAGTATGCATTTCTAGCCAAACCACTCATTCAGTTAACAACACAGGAGGCAGCGACTTCGACTGTCCTTCCCTGGACTCAGGAACATACACAAGCCTTTGAGGAATTAAAGAAAGCATTATGTCAAGCACCAGTTCTAGCGACACCATGTTACAGCAAACCTTTTACACTTTTTGTTACAGAACGTGAGGGTACAGCACTGTCTGTCCTCACTCAAGATCAAGCAGGTTCATATAAGCCTTGCGCTTATTTTTCAAGTACATTGGATTCAGTAGCCCAGGCACTCCCTGCGTGCTTAAAGTCAGTAGCAGCAACAGCATTAGCAATCAGACAGAGCGATTCAATTGTTTTAGGACATCCATTAACAGTTCAAGTTCCACATTCTGTAGAGGTTCTTTTAAACAGAACCCAGACTCAACACTTGACCATAGCACGATTGACAGGTTATGAATTGACACTATTCCAGCCACACATAGAAATCAGACGCTGTAGCATCTTGAACCCCGCAACATTGTTACCTACAATTATGACAGATCCAACACCGCATGATTGCATAGAGATCATTAATACAGTAACAAAACCACGACGAGACCTGACAGATGTTCCACTGACAAATCCAGACCTGACACTTTATGTGGACGGTTCATGCATGAGAACAAGTACAGGAGAATTAGTGGCCGCATATGCAGTGACCACTGAAACTGAAGTCAAAGAAACACACCGTATTGACACATTGTCTGCTCAAGCAGCGGAGCTCATCGCGCTGACCCGAGCTTGTATTCTAGCCAAGAACAGAAATGTTAACATATACACTGATTCCCGCTATGCGTTCGGAGTCGTACACGACTTCGGCATGTTATGGCAAGAAAGAGGTTTTCTGACCTCTCATGGTGCCAAGATCCAGCATGGTCCCCTCATTCAAGCACTATTAGAGGCAATACATTTGCCCTCAGGCATATCAGTCATGAAGTGTAAAGCACATACTAAAGTTACAGATTCTGTTTCCCAGGGTAACGACCTGGCAGACCAGACAGCAAAACATACAGCATTGACTCACACCCAGACTACTGATATGACAAAGACAATAGTACCAACTCAGTGTATGTCAGTCAGGGATCCCACCCTAGACGTAATCGATATCCAGACACATGCCACTTCAGATGAAATAAAGAAATGGACTGAACTAGGAGGGATCCAGACAGATCAAGGATGGGTCACAAAGGGAAAACCTACATGGTTCCTCCCCGACTCCATGGTTCAAATCATGATAAATACAGCACATAGTCCTGCACATCTAGGAGAAAAAGCTATGTTAGACAGTTTACAGAATCTCTGGTACAACAAACACTTACGAGCAGCAGCAAAACAGAAAGTGCGTACTTGCATGATCTGTTGTCAGTTCAATCCAGGTAAAAGCGTCCCTGTAGAGCAAGGTGGATTTCATCCTTCCGATCACCCTTTTGAAGTCCTCCAGATGGATTATATCCAGATGGACCGTTGTCGAGGATTCAAATATGTCCTCGTAGTTGTTTGTGCACTTTCTCGTTGGACCGAAGCCTACCCAGTCTCAGATTGCACTGCCCCGACCACTGCCAAGCAGCTGGTTCGAGAATTCTTCCCACGATACGGCCTGCCTCGTGTCGTGTACTCAGATAACGGACAGCCGTTCTCATCCGAACTCATGAAGCATGTCTCCCTTTTGCTAGGATATCAGTGGAAATTCCACTGTGTCCGACATCCCGAAGCCGCAGGCCTTGTAGAAAGGCATAACCAGACACTTAAGATCCGTCTTGCCAAAATATGCCAGGAGAAAGGGGTCGACTGGATAGTGGCCCTGCCAGTTGCACTGTTCTATATGAGGATGGTTGCACATTCGAGATCAGGACTATCCCCGTACGAAGTGGTCTTTGGCAGACCACCGAATATGTGGGGGACGCCCATTCCTAAGAAAATTACTGATGTTGATTGTAACATGTTGACAGATTACCTTGCCTCCTTGATGTCTGCACTCCAATCATGTCGTTCACAGGTTGCCGCAGCCTTTCCTGACAACACTGATGTAAAGCCACATGATGTCCGTCCTGGCGACATAGTCCTAGTGAGGAACTTTGACAGGAAAAGCCCGCTGGAGCCCCGCTGGAAAGCACCGAAGACCGTCCTTCTTACCACGAGGACCGCAGTGAAGTTGGAGGGCAGAAAGGGGTGGGTCCACACGAGTCATATTAAATTATGTAATGAACTGAAACCAGACCCTGACTCGCCCACCCCCACCAAAGACTGTATTAAACCTAGTGACTTTAAATTACCTGAACGAGAAAAAACTCCCCAAGAAGAGTACCGACTCAAGCTTCGATCTAGCAAGTCAGACAGTTTAATTGTTTAAGTCCTCCCCTAGGTGAATCGGTTAAATAGTTTCTGACATGTATCCCCTAGATCGAGATAGAGAGAGAGAGAGACAATTCAAGAAACGTACATACTGCAAATCACTGCGTAGTCACTGTATAGTGACATTATTAATTATGTTTTTTCTAAGTATTCTGATAATTGTTGCAAGTGTACTTCTTCCAATCTATTGCCCTATTTTCAAGCATGAACAATCTGCTTATAATGTTTCTGCTGAACATTCTTTTAGCGAGTTACCTCCACATGAACTTTCTTACAGGCTTGCGCTGCGCAACAACACATTCATTAGTATGTTACATCACTCCCATCAGACTAATAACGCTACAAACTGCTGGATATGTGGCCGACTCCCCCCCTACCAGAATTACAAGGGAGCTCTGCCCCTCTTTCCGTACCCATTCACTCATAACGGCTCCTGTGGTGCATGGTTCAAAATAATTAATTCCTTAGATCCTGATATTGCTGTTTTCGACGGGAGCTGGGTTTGGGGAAACCTGAACTTAGTCCTGCTCAACGTCTGTTACCCTGATAAGGAGGGACTCCCCATTAGAATAGGAACTGATCTAGAAAATGAAGTATATGGATTAGGTAATTACACAATTAACCTTATGATTCTTACTGTTGAATCCGAAGCTGCACCAGCTCTGCCCGCTATGTCAGTATTACCAGTCACTGGTGAATTATGTGTCAGGAAGAAAGGTTCAGTACACTTAGGTCATAGTAAATGTACTACTGTGATCGAATTCAGTGATCATGGTAAGTCATCCTTCAAAGCTACCCGTCATTCTTATTTTGTTTGTGGGCATACCGCATACATACGTCTGCCTCCAGATTGGGATGGTACCTGTTATATTGCATTCCTTCTGCCACCTGTTTTCCTAGCCCCTCCTGATTATCACAGAAACCCAAATCTAGTAAAGAATAGACTCCGAAGAGATCTCCCGCTTGTCGACTATACAGAAACGGCATGGGAACAGTACACCGATTTTAATAAAGGATTCTTTTTCTTTTTAGGCCCCGTCCAAAACAGTAAATTAATACGTAGATTAACTAGAACTCTTGAAGCTGTAGTACATGAAACTGCCTCCGCCTTAGGTAACTTAACTGAGGAGCAGTCCGCCATGCGGGTTGTTGTCCTTCAGAATCGTCTTGTTATTGACGTCATCTTGGCAGATAGAGGTGGAGCCTGTAAGGTCATCGGGTCAAGTTGCTGTGTTTTCATTCCAGAAAACGCGCCATCTGTATACAAAGCTATTACACGTCTTCACAAAATTACAAGTTTAATACATCAGACTCCAGGCACCTGGACTTGGTCCGGTTGGTTCTGGACAACGTTGTCCGCTTGGGGATGGAAGATCCTATCCTTCCTAGGTTTTGGCCTTGTCATAGTATTCAGCTGCTGCCTGTGCCTACAGTGTGGGCCGGCGATATGTGGACTGTGTGCCACATCGTGCATTGAACATTCCAGTTTTCTCTCAAACAGACAACGGAAGAGAGACGAACAAATTATGTTACAAGAACAAACTGATCAATTTATGATGATCGATATATCATGAAGGGTCCGTAGGGAACAAGGAGGGAATGAGGAAATATAAATTTTTGGTCAAGTTATGTTCCCTATCGTGTACCCCACCGTCTCCATGTACGAGTTAAAGTGCATGTAACTTCCCTCCTGTGCCAGCTATGGAGACGCAAATACATTTGCGTCCAACGTTAACATGTCCTCTTTCAGACCCACCCTGAATGGGTTGGATAGCCCGTTCCTAAGTATGCTATGCCAACGTCTTTTTGTAGTGTACTCTACATGTTTTTCTGCTCTGGCAAAGTAGGCCCTGAATTTCTGCCATCGAGCTTTTTCCTTCCTTCTGACTCTGAAAGCCAGGCTGCCCAGGCTGCCCCCGTACCTGTGAACTCTGCCTTACTTTCAGCGCGGCCCACCACGCTCAGCTCAGCCTGCTGCCTGCCAAGACTGACTACAACCTTCGGGTTATCTGTTCCGCTCCTCGAAGATACATTCCTGCCTACTAGTTTCAGTAAACATTCCCCAGCTGCAGAGCCAAAGGGCTGGCCTGTCTCCGTGCAAGTAATTCATAGCCTCTGTTACCATGCTCCCATGGAAGGCCCATGCCCCCACGCTTCTCATGCAGACACTCAGGCGCTTATACACGCACTCACAGTCAGTATAGAATAGCTTCTGCCCCAGAGACCTTTCCGCCCAGATAGCTCAGTTCCTAAACATCAGATATCAGATATGATAGAAGCACAAGTTGATCTGACATGCCAGACTTCTGTCTCTTTCCGTCAGTGCAAATGTCAAGCCCCCTGCACCCTCCAGTTTCACGCCAATCACACGTCATACAGCTACGCGCGCATCCAAGCTTCCGATTTCTGCTGACATTGCAACATTTCTGTTTAGTGCCACCCACATGTGACACCTACCTGTGACGTTTCTAGAACACACCTACAGTTACGCCTAGTCCACGCCTTCTGATTACGTACTAGTAACACGTGGATGCTGTTATCTTGTCTTCTCTCAGCTGTTACGCCTACTACACTGTTTTCTATGATGTAAATTAAGTATATAAGCTATGTACTGTCAATAAAACATGGCTCTATCCCTTCCTGAACCCTGTGTGGTTGCAGGAACATGATATCCTATTCCGGAATAATTCCTTTTTAAGGAATAAAACCCCTAAGAACTCTAACACCACGGACTCTGTTTCCTTTCTTTCCGATTGAGTTATTATTGATTAAGTACTTACCTGCATAGAAATTAAGATAGTAAATTAAATATTTACGACAGTACCACAATGCAGCCAGACAGGTCCCAATGCACACAAAGCCACTGCCATTCAGGGAATGTCACCCAGCATGCATGTAGCAACTGCACGTCTGCCAGATGCATGCAACTAATGGTCCACCACTTACCCCCACAGGTGGCGATACCAGTGACAGCGATAGGCTGGAGATCGATGAGGGCGTCCCGGAGGTGGAGGTGCCAACACCTACCCAGGCACCAGCCCCTGCCGCTGCATCTACACCAGCAGCAAGTACCACCAGCAGCGTCCCCCCTGCAACTGGTGCAGCACCCACATCCACTGGCATGTCATCCCCCATTGTGCCTCCTGCCACCGCTGCTCCTCCCAGAGCCGCAGCCAGGGCAGTCACTCCTGTGCCCCCTGCATCAACTGCTACTGCCACACCAGCAGGCACACCCCCTGCGACTGGCTCACCTGCAACACCGGCGGTCTTACCCCCAGCAGCTGTCGCCTCAACATCCGGGGCTGCGCCACTGTCCACTCAGCGGCCAACCGCACAATCAGGCCAGCAGGGCAGGCGTGGCAGGTCACGCCAGCGCTCCACAGCAGCTACCAGGCGGGCCAATGCTGATGGACTGGCGCGGCTCAGCGTCGAGAGACGGATGCTGCGCATTCACCAGCGCCAGGCTCAGCAGCAGGGAGCTATACAGCTCCAACTGCACATGATTGGGCGCAATGTGGCATCTGTTGCAGGCCACATGGAAGGCATGAGGGCAGACCTGGCAGGTGTTGGAGATGGAATGGCCCGCATTGCTGCAGCCATGGAGGCCAACACCCGTGCCATGTTGAGAGTGCGCAGTGGGCAACGCCGGCGACACCGCCAACTATTGACCCGGCTTGGCACTTACAGCAGGGCAAGTTATGTGTCGGCAAATGCGACATCTCTTTTGGCGCAGCGCTGTCTGA
This sequence comes from Lissotriton vulgaris, assembly GCF_964263255.1. Taxonomy (NCBI): domain Eukaryota; kingdom Metazoa; phylum Chordata; class Amphibia; order Caudata; family Salamandridae; genus Lissotriton; species Lissotriton vulgaris. The sequence continues at coordinate 137,726 of NW_028250343.1, read as the reverse complement.
CCCAGCAGCACGCAATCATCCAGTGCAGCGAGGACATGACGAGGGTGCTGGAGACCCTCACAACGGCCGTCGTTGCTCTTCACCCTCCACCTATTCCATCTGTTGTGGGGGGTGATGATGCAAGTGAGGGGGCGTCCAGCCTCAGCTCACAATCTGCCTCACAGGCCCCACCACCCACCCGCAGCACCAGGACCCCCCCATTGCCTGAAGCCCCGGAGGAGGATGCCCCTCAGAGGCGCTATGGAGGAACGCGCACTAGGCGCACCTAGAGAACTGCACCTAACCAATGGCACAGGCTGAGGTCAAGCCTGCCATGCACTGATGCACAGCAGTATGGCGTAATACTGTTTGTTGGACTTTTTTGGACAGAAACCTTATATTTCATTTTGTGAATTTAACAAATACATTTATTTTGCTACTCACATTAGCGTTGTGTCATCATTACATTTTGCATGCATTGTTGATTTGTGGGGTGATGGAAGTGGTTGTACTAGAAACTGTTCACTGTGATGTGGTTGCGACGTCTGTGCCCTTCTGCTGGGTTCTCCCCTTGTGCATGGCGCGCATGTGCAGGTGGCCGGTTGTCCCCCTCGGATTCACTGCCAGAGATGTCAACAGGTATCCGGCGCTTGGTTGCAATGTTATGTAGTATTGCGCAGACAGCCACAATGCGGCAGCACTTTTCAGGACTGTAATACATGGCCCCACCTGTCTTGTGCAGTATGCGGAACCTGCTCTTGAGCAGGCCAAATGTCCTTTCTATGCAATTCCTTGTCCGTATGTGTGCAATATTGTAGCGCCGTTGCTGGGGTGTAGCAGGGTTGAGGTATGGGGTCAGGAGGTATTCACGGAGGGCGTAGCCACTGTCACCTGAATGAGAGGAGCAGATGGTGATTGCCTGTGCTGCGCTGTTACATCTTTGCAATGTGACATTTCAATCAAAGTGTACTTACCAAGTAGGTGTCCTTCCCCAAACTCTCCCCTGGCCAGTCGTGTGTGGAGTCCGCTGTGCCGGAAAATGAAGGAGTCATGGGTACTCCCTGGGTACCGTGCGACAATGTCAGTGATGTATGTCTTGGCATTGCAGACCATCTGGATGTTGAGGGAGTGGTAGCACTTTCTATTGCGGAACATATACTCCATGCCAGCTGGTGGGCAGATGGCGACGTGGGTACAGTCTATACATCCGAGCACATGTGGAAAATGGGCTACATTGTAGAATTGTAGCTTGGTCATGTCCAATTCCTGTTGGCTGGCGGGGAATTTGATGTGACGGTGTAGCTGGGTGAGCATGGCGTCAACAAAAGTGTGGAGGCAGCGTGACATGGTGGGCTGGGATATTCCCCCAGCAGCCGCTACTACCCCCTGGAAACTTCCGGAGGCTAGGAGGTGCAGGCTACACAATACCTGCACATGTGTAGGCACAGCATTGGTACGGCTTGTTGGGTGCTGCATCAGGGGGTCAAGGTCCTGTATTAGCTGCATTATCATTTCCCCATTCAGCCTGTATTTAGCATATATCTGCCCTCTGGTTTGGCCCAGCAAGGTGACCCGCTGGCGGAATATCCTGTCCTGGATCCTGCATCTCCTCCGTGCTAATCGGTCTAGCCTGCGACGCCTCACCACCATGTACATTCCTGGCATTGTGGGACTCCTAATGCTGCTGCTGATGTAGGTCCTTATGTGTGATTGGTCAGGCCAGTACCTGTTGGTGATAGGACAACGGTTTTTTGAAAGTTTTTTTTCCATGGCTTTCATGGTTACCACCTGCTTTGAGTTGTCCTTATTTTGCGCGGTGCAAATTGCGATTTTTGGGTTTTTCGCTAATAGCGATTTTTCTTGAATACCGATTGCGATTATTTTGCGATTTCGCTATTATTTTCGCAGAATCCGTGGTGTGTCGCTATTTCCGAATCGCTAATGCTCAGCGGCCGGGATTCTGCGAATATATTAGCGAATTCGCAATTATGTGTTTGCGAATTCGCTATTTTTTTGTTGAATGCCGATTATGGAAATTGCGCCCGCATTTGCATTTTCGCAGCGATTGCGGGCGCAATTTCACTTCATGAATCAGGCTGTAAATTTCTCCTGATTCATAGTTAGATTCCAAATTCTTTCAGAAACTCAGTCATTACGGCTAGTCATGTCCTAGGGGGATTCAACACCAGAAAATTGGCACGTATCCTAAAACTCTTTTCTCCTCCGTTTTGAGCATAAATGGTCAAAAACTACAAAAATCCTTCGGAACTCCTTCAATAGAAGGTGCTCTGATGATACCCATCCTCTGCTATCAAAACTTTGAGGGAGCCAAACTGCAATAATCTCTTGAACCCCAATACTGCAAAACCCTAATATTTACCTTTGGCAATTCAGCTCTGCAACCCTTGTCATTGATCTAGTGGCAATAGCAATGTCCTCCACTCATTTAGTACAGTGAAACCATCTTAGAAACTGGGACCACTCAAGAATTGAGCTCTAGATCAAAATTAAGTTAAAAAAAGGTTTAATACAGAATCATTAATACAATATTTCAGAGGAGTGTAGATTTTAGCCATGTAGACTCCGAAATACAAAAAGACAAATTCATAAATCATAGTAGAACCCTAGTCAGATCATAAAAGTCTAAATTCCAGTATTCAAACTCAAGAAGAGTACTGACAAATCTTAGTGAAAAAGAAAAATCGCAGAATACTTAGAATCTCGGGGTGGTGGGGATGAGAAGTTGCCCCCACCCGCGTGTTTTCAAAACAAGGTTTTTATACACATTTTATGCATTTTAATTAATAAAACTGCAAATTCAGCACAGTATGACCATGGTTAGATCGCATTGGCAAATTATAAACAATTTTGTTAATTTGAAGGGTCCTTAACACTAACCATTTTCTTAAGATAAGAGTAATCTTGCTCTTTCTTTCCCAGCATCTGCTTTCTCGAGATGTGCAATCTAATATGAAACATTATTTAAACAATAGCCTTTAGAAGTATGTTCTTTTGCATGCTTACATCTGAACTTCCAACAGAAATCCTTCAAAATGATACTTTATGTACAAGATGGAAAGTTTCATTCACAATACACGCTTTCTGTTATCTCGATTACTACAATCTACTGATGTCACTGCCATGTTCAGCGGAAATGGTGGAGAGAGAGAAGCCTCACAGCAGGCTGCTGATTGGGAAGGAAAAATTAGCTGGAGGAAGATGAGCAGAACTCCAGAAACTGCTCCCAATTCAATTAAACAGAGTCTCACATTGAAAATATGGCATAACTATACTACATTATTTTTCATACTCCTAAATAAAATAAAGATCTTTTTCATGCAAAATCATGAATTCATTGATTACCGTCATCTGTATCATTAAAATTACTAATTTACACTTGTCACCAAAAATCTGCACATCTGAAAAATCTTTAACACTTACTGTGAGCCCAAACAAGTTTTTAAAAAAAACAACTGTATTCTGTACAAGGCTAAGCAATATTGTTTATGCTTCTGAATTGTAGCAGTTGATCATCATTGGTCATCTCAATGGTGTTAGTCTATCTGATTCCGATTTTTACACCAATGCACATACTGATTTATGTACAATTACAATCTCTTAGAAAAAAAACAAATATCTTCCAAATTAAACTTTTCTTGAGAAGATCCCACGACTGCATTCTCTTGCATGGTCTCCATGAAGTAACTGTTCCACTGAGAACTAGAGGTCTTGCAAGTTGTTAGGTAACCTCAGATGAGGCATGCGGGATAACTTCAAGCATGCTCCAATATACAGAATCTATTAAATACATTCAAAATACAAAGCAGAAAGACAGAAGGAAATACATAGTTTTTATTTTTTTAATTTGACATATTTAAGTTCAGTGTTCCTCTTCCCAGTGGCGTAGCAAGGGGGGGCGGAGGGCCCTGGGCGGCACCAGCTTTGGGGGTGGTGGTCTCCCTCCACCCACCCCTAGCTCTTACCAGCAGCCGTTGCGGGGCGGTAGCCGCACGGGAATCGCAACAGCACCCCCCCAGGCCATCGTAGGAATCCGTCAGCACACCCTTCCCCTTCCCCTCCCCCGCTCTTACATGCCACCGCGGGTGGCAAACGCTGGGGCCGCACTGGGCGGCCAATGGTCTAGCTACGCCACTGGCTCCCAGATCCATCTGAGGGGGACTGCTAGTGTATTATGTCTTTTGGTGTAATTTTTTCTCTTCAGTTCATACACAATATATCAAAGGAAGAGAGAAGGACGGAAAAGCCATTGGAGAGAGGAGAAGGCCAGCAGAATAGAGAAATACACAGACATAGAAAGATGGGACGTTACAGAGCCAGATAGAGAGAGGGACAGACTTTTGACTCCTTTTAAACTAAAGCTATCGAGGAGACTCTCAGGCCCCACTGTCTTGCCCTTACTGGAAGTGCTTAGAGCAAAGATCGGGCCCACACTTTCGTATGGCGTAGAGATTTTTAAGGGTAAAATGAATAATACCCTAAATAAACTTACAACTAAACTCTACAAGAAATTGTTTCGCTTGCTGAGTTCTTCCTCGCCAGCACAGGTCAGACTAGAGCTGGGCTTAATTAAATACGAAGCCTCCAACGTTGGCTCATATCTTAAGCTGATCCACAAATTAAGACAGGCAGAAGCAGGTACCCTGGAATTCCTAGTCTGAAAGGAAATCAGTGTGAACAACCCGGGGGGTATCATTTGGCCGCCTCCTAAATGACCACATTCAACAAATGTCTGCTGCGGATCTCTGGGCTCTTAATCTAAGCCAGACTGTCTTTAAAAACACAATTAAAAAAGGTATAAGATTGAAATCCCTGATCATGGACAAAGCTCTTCTTGCGAAACGCAGTCATGCTTGGGCAGTAGCCAACTCTTATAAACGATTATCCCCGGCCAATTACCTTTTGACAACATTTTCTTATTATCTAAAGCGATGCCTGATCGACCTTAGATTGGGAGACTGGCGCTTCCTTAAAAATCTCCCAGTATGGCGTTGAAAAAGGGACGATCCAATGTGCAGAGGATGTGGGGCAGCAAATGAAACTATTCTGCACGTGCTTTGTACATGCCCTTTCTTTATTCTTCAACGCAGACGCCTTCTCAGGCCAGAATGGAATAGGCTGGGAGTTCGGACTTGTAGGCACGCCCTTATTGCTGCTCTGTCCTTAGAGAACACTGTTTTAAATATAAATTTGGCCAAATTCGTTCTGCAAGTTTACAGTATTTTAGAAAAATTGGAAACGGCTAAGGCTTTGCTGATAACTGTGCAGAATGATATGTACTTTAACCTCATCTGCATTGTCCGGGAGCGTTAATTTTTAAATTGACACGTTGCAGTAAGCACTGATAAGAAAGGCCAAATTTATTCTGTTTTTTCTATTCTTTTAATCTGTAAAACTGTACTTAATGTGTTGGAAGAATCTTTTAAAGATATGTTTTTATATATCTAAATAAAGAAATTATTATTATTATTTATTAAGTTAAACATTGAGCTCAGGCCGTTATGCCACATCGTGCCCTTCCAATCCCCTCTGGGTGCAGAGTTGGGCTTGTTGGCGCATGGTTGTTTGAACGTGTAGAGTTAAAAATTTGCTAACATTCGTGACTCCTTTTAAACACTATTTTCTTGTAATAACAATACCATTTTAGGGGAGTTTCTGCACTCCCTTTTATCATTTCCACCACTGTATGCTCGCTGAGCTTGATTCACACAGATGATTTTCCAAGTTAGCCCCGAAGGTGGAGGTTTATGATGTTTTTAGGTCTCTAAGGATTCCCGCAGTACTAATGGAAAGCTGAGACAGCTGGGTCTTTAAATACCTAAGCACTTACATATGTGTAATTGTACATAGCGTGCAATTACACACCTGTATGAGCTTAAGAAAACTGCATTTGCTCATGCTATTTTTTTTTATTCTGTTTTGAAAACATATTATCAAGGGATTTATCTCCGCTTTTTTGGCTTTAAAAGCCAAGAAAGCGGAGATAAAATTATCTCCCTATTAGCAACAGGGTGCTAACACGCAAAATCGCATGTTAGCACCCTTTTTCTCTAAGCTTCCCATTGCATCTCTAATGAGTGGAGAAGTGTGGCTCCCTGGTAAGAGGGGGCAGACCTGGAAACAGAGGTCAGCCTGGGACCAGGGTTCAATTCCCGGCTCGGCGGGGTCTTAAGTCCTAAATTGTCCATGGACACGACAATTCTCTCTCTGGTGCCTACTCGATTCATGGGTTCACACTCTGCGACTCTGGGCAATAGCTTGCTTAATCTCCACAACGGCCCCTCGCAGTGGGATGCCTGGCTTTCACCTTGCGGATACCCTGCCGGGGTTATCTCACAGGGGAATACCAGGACGGGTTCCCTAAGCAAGCGCTTAGAGACCGGTTGGTGATTTGCGCTATATAAATTCCTGTACATTTACATTTACATGCAAAGGGGGCGTTCCAGAGAAAAATAATAGGAGAAATGTTGTTAAGCGACATTTCTCCTATTATCAAGGATTTCGCTAACCCTGTTAGAGATAAAAAAAAGCAGTACTAACCGCGGTTAGCACTGCTTTTTTTACACCTGGTATTTGCCTGACTTAGCCATGATATCCTATGGAAGGTGGATATCATGGCTAAGTTTGTGAGCCCCTATTATCAAGCTAACTCCAAATTTCGAGAGATTATCGTTGGTTTTCCAGAGATAATCTCTCAATTGGCAGTTAGCGCGAGGATTTTTATCACTACTGAGATAAACCTTGCTAATAGCAAGTTATCTCTGCGATAATTTCCGGCGATGCTTAGCGTTAAAAAATTTGTTGCTAAGCATCGTTAGCGGTAAATATCGCTAAACGTTGGTAATATGCCCCATGCTTCCCCAGATAGAAAGACCTTTTTGGTACATCCTCAACAATTTTATGGAGCATTCATCCACACACTCTTTCTGAATAGTGATACCAGCTGTTCGCCTGGGGAGCAGATTCACTCACATTTATCATTACATAATTCCACTTTAATACGCGATTGACAAGGACAAATTCAGGTTTTGTGAATTGCAAAAAGTAAATGTGAGCTAATAAATTTGATCATTTGTGCGCCTCAGTTGAACTTTGGTGTTGAAATGGCTTTGTGAACCCGACCCACTATAGTCTTTGGTGGATCGAGCAGCACAAAGATGTGTGCCATGATAATTTGAAGAACTGTGTCTGCTTGAAATAATTTCGCTTAAAGTAATTTCGACCATCCTCTTATGTACCAGCTGGTGCTAAAAAAAACCATAGAAACTGACATCCAAAGAAAGTTGACATGCAGAAAACCCTCTGCCATAGGCCCTTCATTACGGGAGCCCTTTAGGAAGGTGCCATATTTCAGTGTCGGCTGCTATTGGGCCATGGTGTTGGGGCCAGAGGGGGGGAATACAGCAGGAGGGGTTAAAAAGAAAGAAAACGGAACTTATCTGGCCGCAGCCTCTCCTCCGTTCTTCTTCGTTGAGAAAGCTGCAACAGGAAGCACCCAGGCTACCAGTCTGTCCAAGCCAATCACGACGCTGCTGATGCAGCATTGTGATTGGTCTGAACACCGTGGTTCGGCGCTCAGAGAGGGAGTGGAAGCCTGGGTAAGTTCTCCACTCAGGCTATAATGCAGACTGGGTGGAAAACATGCAAAGTGTGCATGATGGTTTGACCAGCCCAAGATGGCCAGCCTTATCGTTTTCCGTACTTAAGTGTATATACCACTCCTCCCCCTGCTAGCTGGCAACTCAGCCCCGCCCCTTGAAAAAAACTGGGCCTGAACCATAAAAATAAAATGACAATAAGGTTATGTTATTATCATTTAATTTTTCATGTGGGGCAATGCTCCTCCGCATTAGCGGAGGAGGTGCTGCGGCCATATTTATTACATCTGTTAAAATTCAATACTGCGGGGGTCAGAATTTGTCGGTGCCATACTTAGCACCTACAATGCTTAATTTGAGCCGGTGGTTTCCAGTGCTTGGCACCGGCACTTAATTGTCAACACCGACTTGTGATAGTCTGCCACAAGGTGGCATTGTCTGGCTAATTTGGAAATTACCACAATAACAGTTAATTGTTTATTCAATATACATAAAAAATAATATTACCTGCCACCCAAGCCATCTTTATAGATCTGGGGGCCTGAAATAGTCCAAACTGTCATACTTGCAGGAGTGTGATCGTTAGAAGTTGTGTTGTTACTAACATTGACAGCATGGCAGTGGCAATATGTGGTGCAAGCTGCATTGGCCTTCTGATGAGGGACCTGGCAATTATTTTTCAGCAAATTAAGCACTGAGCACCTATTACAAGTTTATCTCAGTAAAAACTGCATGTCCTGGTCATTTAGCCTGGCTACATTCTGGCAGTTTGGGCATGGTGAAATGTTATTGGGGTGCAGAGTTTATTTCACTCCTTTATTACTTGGTGTGATAAACTCCATATAATGTATAATTCCAACCCCTACACAAATAAAGGTTTCAAAGATGTCAGTATTTTTTGGCCTATTCATAATGAGGGTCTAAGAATTGAAACAAGAAGTCATAATCCCTTAGAAATGTATTGTGCAGCTACATATACAATTTAGGACTCTGATTTATGGAATGCTACATATATTTGTCACAGCTCCACCCCTAATTAATTATGGGCTGTTGATAGGCTCGAAAGGGAGAACTCTAAACTTTAACGCACAATCAAGACCATTAGGAACACCTGCACAACAAGGTGTTTCCAGATCTCGGCATTTGTAGATTTATGCAAATAATAGTATCACTAGAGAAAGCAAAAGTTAGTTAATCAAGAGAATTAGCATTAAACCATAATCATAAAAAATGCTATCATGCAATGTCCCTTAAAGAAATGAAGCAAGGACAACATATCTGGCAAGCAAACTGTTCAGAAAGATGTAAAATGCGTGTAAATTGCATGAAATAACTCAGATTCGCATGTTATTCTTCGATCTAAGAAAGAAAGATCGCAATTATGGGGTAATTTAGCAGGAGGGGAAAAAGCGCAAGATGCATTAGCATATTTTCTCTGGCTAGGAATGGCTCCACTGTATTCTAATTTACCATACATTGAGGTCCTCTGTGTTCTGGTGGATAAAGAGCAGAGAAACAAACCTTACATACTATCTTTAATAGAGAAGCACAGACAGTTTGCAAACAAGGTCTCTGTGTGAGTGTGATGAAGGTGTATAGTATTTAATTTTTCATCAAAAGCTGAAATAATAAACATCAAAATACGCATTGTGCACATTTGTCTCATCTGTGAAAAATGCTGTCCTTTCTTTATTTCAGTTACTGTGGTGGTTAAACTACACATTTCAAGGCACTAGGCTTGCTGCGTGTATTTCCTCTCTTCAGATGTACATGGGGGGTTGCCACTGAGCTCGGAGCAACCTTCTTTCTTGAATTCGCTGAAAAAATAGGATAGCTGTGACTTATGTAAATTCTTTAATCATGTAAATCTGAATGTTTGCTTTTAGAACCAACTATTTCTCATGGCGACTTTTGAAGATGCAGAAACAGAAGAGACACTGGCCTGCATCACAATGAAAATGTACCATCCTCAGAATATCGAAAAGCAAGTCTTTCGAGCCATTCCATTTCTTAGCAAGCAGAAATACAAAACAGAGGTGTCCCTTACATTTGGACGCAACATCAATACCTGCAGTTATGCCCTGTGGGATGAGCACGCTTCCCGGGTTCAGTTTCTCCTGCAGGTATTCAAACACTTTGACAGCTCTGATATCAGTTTTGAGATCAAGAACATGAGCAGAAAGACCAAACTCTGGGTGAACAATGTGGAGCTGAACTACCTAAATAAAATGGAACTACCCAGCAAATGTATGATCCGCTTTGGAGACTTTCACTTCTTGGTGGAGCAGGAACCAGGGGATTCTATGGAATATTTTGAGATTTATTTTGAATTAACACCAACGTCACTTCTACAGGAGGTTCTCATCGCCCCCTCACTGCAGCCCATTCCTGAACATGGCCCTGAGAACCCTGCCCCGAACTAGGTGTTCATTAACCCACAGCTGAAACTGTAGTGGCGGTGCAAAACGTAACTGGAAGGGCACAAGAAACTCTGGTTTTAGGTCTCATTGTACACCTTTAACAAACTTATGAAGGCAGACCAGAACATCGAGTGTTATGAAATTAATGACTCAGTAGTTTAACCAATGAAAAATCACTAAGTCATAAAATGCAAGGAATATTCACACAGTGGAGTGGTGTGGCTCACTGGTTAGAGGCGGCAGACCCGTAAGCAGAAAACGGCCCGGGACCAGGGTTCAATTCCTGAAGCGGCAGGGTCGTGGACCAGGGTCAGCGGACTCGATAATTCTCGCCTCGGTGCCTACTCTAACCATGGAACACACTCGCAACTCTGGGCATTAGCTTGCCTCATCTCTACAACGGCGATGCCTGGTTTCACCTTGGAGATACCCAGAAAGGGACCATCTCACAGGGAAATCCAGGACGGGTTCCCCAGCGGTCTTCAGCGCCTGGATCCTCCTTGGAGTCACAGTGTGCTTTACAAGCACACCCACATTTACATTTACACCGAATCCCTTACCTAAAAGGATTCGCTGTAAATATTCATTTATATTAACAGGAATGTGAAATATCAACTGATTAGAATGGCATATGTTTTTCTTTGTCCCTAAAATACATATTTGGGGCAATTTTGTGTTGCTGTGTCCAACTAAATTTCCTTAAAGATTTAGGGGCAGATTTATCAAAATGTCATGCATTGCAGCACAGCAAGACAACTTGCTCCGCTGCATGACAGAAAGGGGGCAGGAATGCTCCATTTTTAACAATATGGTGTGCTCTCCTGCGGGAAACATCCTTTATCACGTGGATTTTACTCCGCAAGGCTTTAACAACGCGTCCATTACAACGCAAGTCGTAACCACGACTTGCGCTGGAGGGCGCTAGAGGATTAAGAATAGTCTATTTACTATTCCAACACCTTCCCTAGTGTCCACGGGGACTGGTGTTAGAATAGTAAATTATACTGTTCTCAATCCGCGCCCCCAACGCAAGTCGTGGTAACGACTTGCATTGTAAGGGACGCGTTGTTAAAGCACGCGTTGTGATGGTACGCGTCGTACCGTCATACATCGCTCTCCTGCTCTCTCCTAGCGTTGGCGCGCTGAGGGCATCCTAGAGCAAACGCAGGCTCCCTTGTTCTATTGTGCAATAGTGCCTGCTTTGCAGGCAGGATTGTTTTGTGCAGGAAGGGATATCTTCGTGGACAAATACAATCCTTTGAGGCATTCTCCTCTTTCCATGTGTGCTGTAGACTGCAGCACACATAGAAAGAGGAAACCAAGGAGAAATAAAGATATTTCTCCTTGTTGTGCCTCCCCTGGGAAGGAGTAGTATTTTGATGCAGTCCCATGTCTGTCACTCATGGTAAACCTGGGAATGCGCCAAAATCCATGGGTGGGTGCGTGGGAACACCCACGCTCCATTCATGAAACACCTCCCTGAGGCAGAGTAATGCAAGGTAGTAATTTGTTCTGTCTTGCCTTAATCCAGATTTACCAAGCACCGCAGGGATGCGCAAGGTGGCTATGCATGGCACAGTAAATTTCATCTAAGTTTTGTGTCGTCCTTGCATTATCTTGCATGGCACAAGGGTGACGCAAACTTTGATAAATATGTCCCCTAATTTGCACCAATTGGTGAGCGTTTGTGAATACCATTCAAATTGGGATTGATTAGTAACTTATTCTAACTCCAGGTCAATATGTTCTTCCATGTGATTTTTTTACGATTGTTTGAAGCATAGGGGTCTAGACCATCTCTCCCAATAGGACTTAATTTTCATGTATGAGCAGACAACTTTTGCACTCTAATGAAGGAGGAAAATCGAGATGGAATTTTGAGTGTTATATAGATATAATATTGTAATAAAGAAGATGGCAGTGTGAAATAATTTACTGAAGTTTGTGATAAATGTATTATGAATATATATGTAAATATATATAAATAAAAATACATATGGCACAAGTTGTTTTGGTACTTTGGGACACGTGTTTTTGAGTGGTCATGAGTGCCACGTTTGTTTTATATTTGTATGTGTCAATATGTTTTAATGGTCATAGAGTGTTAGTATATGTAATTTTATTATTTGGTTAGCATGCTTTATGTATTTTTATCAGCCCTGAAGAAGACTTGTTGTCTACGGGATGAAACACATTGGCTGTATTCTTCCTTTACACTATGAGAAAAAAATACAGAATACCATCTTGATCAAAATACATTTTTGTGTTTTCTGTTAACTGCAAATGGGGCTAAACCGGAGTCACCCTACTATTTATGGAGTGCTCCTCCTACAGTTGTGTATATTATCTTGATGCTGTTTGGGTCCTCCAGAATGATGAACCAGGGAGTGGAGTACACACATTTTGGAATGGCTTGCAATGCTGCATTACTCCAAAGAACTGTTCTGTTTTGTGCTATATATAACGTACAAGAAAGATGTCTTTTAATATTATGTTTTTCTGCTCCTTTATAACAGCTAAGATGAAAAAGTAACGCAAATATGGGCCTTATTATGTGGTTGGTCAGAAAGCATTCCAACAGACACGGTCTAGGAAATGTTTACGCCTGAATCAGATTCGAGGAGTCCGACCGACGAACTGACTAACCGAATGCCATTCGGAGCCTTTCCGACCCACATCGTGATCAGCCCCTATGTGTCAATATAATTACAATGAGGGAGGATAAAGATTCTTGAAGTACCATCAACGTAACAATATAAGAAAAATCCACAAACTCAGAGATGCTCTGGGAGTTTGAGGCTGCAGTGTGTCCAATGGGCATTGTCTTACTTACACTATGAAACTGTCATCCCCATAAAATTCATATTTTTAACTGGTGTGAATGGGGAAAAGAGATGTACTGTAGACACTATTAACAGCACCCTGTGAAAACATTGTAGCTTCTTCAAACTGTTATCCAAACACCCCATGTTTAAATGGACTTAGTGAAAATAGGATGCAGAGTGGATACCAGGCGCTAGCTTTCAAGGTGCCACAAAGCTCTTCTTCAAATGATATAGCTTTTAAAGGACTATAGTAACAACAATAGAGAGCATTTTTGCAAATAAAGAATTAAAAAATTCCATTCAGATGAATGGGAGTAAACAGAACAAAATCAATTGACCTGTGTAGACAGAGAAACTTTCTTCAGGGAAGCTTTGTTGATTCATCTCCATTAATGGTATTGAACATCCTTCCCATCACGGCAAGGCTTGGGGAGAGTAAAGTTGGGAGGAAGAGAGAGAGATCATAACTATTCAAGATGGGTAATGCTCTTAACAGATGACTAGCCAGGTCTTAGAACATTCATGTACATACATTTGTTACATCCTAATGTAAGATTAATCTTGTAGAACACAAATATATATATGGACATATATGCAGAGTGTATTTTTCTTCTTTTCTTTGCTTTGATTAATTGAATCTTACATTGTTGTTGCTCGTATATAAATTTACCTTAAAGAAATGAAAACACAAGAGGCTTTTGGCAAAACAGGAACAAGTTAAGGGAGAGGATGTGGCCTAACGGGCTAGAGCGGTCGATCTCAAATCTGGGGAACCAGGTTCGAGACTCGGCAATGACGCTCAACATTCTGTGATTCTGGCCAAATCACACAACCTCCACAGCCTAACAAAAAGGAATGAATGTGTACTTGTGTAACATAACTGGTGCGCATGTAAAGCGCGCTGATACCTTCGGGTCAAGTTTGCGCTACATAAAACTCTAAAAAAAAATGAGTTGGTTTAATTAAACTCAGCAGCCGGGGGAGTCTTGGCAGAATGCGTCTGAGGAAAGTCTCTCTGTTTTCAAAGTTTTGGCTGGTTTTATACACATCTTGTGAAGTACCATAAACCGATTTCTGCATTCTTAAATGGTATTACAGTTGTAAATTAACAAGGTTGGCTCTTTACCTCAGGGAGAGCTAGTGTGGGTCAGTGTGTATGTGTATAAATGTCCGACATAAGGAACGCGTGATCACTATGCGTGGTGTGCATGCTATGTCCTGATTGGCAGAGTATTTCAATCTACATGTGGCATATAGCTTTGTGATATTTTAGGTGAACACATTCCTTTGGCCAGACGTGTTTTATTGGGGCCAGTAACTGCAGATCTGTTTGTGGTTCAACTATCTGAAAGAGACACGTTAGTGATAGATTCCTTACCTTAGAATATCCCCAGGCGTCAGATTGGATCCGGAAAATTTTGCGTAGCAATACCCCTGCTCGCCGGCAGGCGCCGTCCGCGACTCCGCGTCCGTCGTCGGCATCGTTAGCGCCGGAATGACGTCGTTGGAGTACTTAGATGCCACCCATGCGCGTTGACGTCAGTTCTTCTTTTTTCGATGCCAGCTAGCGCAGATCCGGAGAAGCTCTACCCCTTAGTCTTTTTTGACTAAACTTTTTGATCTTTTTGATCATCTCTCGACTCGAGTCTTCGACTCCAACGGTGCCGGTAGGGATGCCCGGGTTCAAACCCTGTTCCAGGTGCCACCGACTGATGTCGGTTACCGACCCCCATCGCCGGTGCCTCAAGTGTTTAGGCCTCGGACCGCGCCTGCCCCGACTGCCGGGCCCTGACGACTAAGGCTAGGCGAGAGCGGTCTCGCAAGCGACTGGAGTTCCGGCAGTCGGCCCCGCGCCGCACCCGCACCCAGTCCCGGCCCCACGGGAGGTCGAGGGACAGGTCGCGGGGTCGGAGCCCTCGCAGCTCCGGGAGTGGTCATCGGTCGTCAGGATCCAAGTCCTCAGGTAAGAGGCATAAGAGGTCGGAGAGACGTTATCGTTCCTCCGACCCACCCCGACGCTCCCACGATGCGGCCGGGGGTTCGGGTGACACCACCCACGCGGCTCCGCCAGAGTCGCAGTCGTCGCCGCCTGCCCCACACCTTCGGGTCCCTGGGCAAGACGCGACGCCTGAGGAGATCGAGCGGTACCTCATGGCCTTGAGGTCCCTCCCTCCTCAGCCGGGTTCCGTGGCGCCTCCGGGCCCAACGGCCCTGGCTGGAGGGCCTAGTGGGTCGGGTGCTTCGGCTCCGACGTCGTCGGGTGCTTCGGCCCCGGCGCCGCCGGCGACTTCGGTCCCGGCGCCGCAGGCCCTCTCTGGATCCGCTTCCGGATCCGGGTCATTGCCGGTCGACCTCACGACCTCGCCGACGCCGGCCCTACGTGTCGCCCCCGGCGCCTGCTATTGGTGGCGTCCCCGATCCTACCCCCGGTCCGGTTCTGGCGCCGGAGCGCCAACGGCATTTGGAGATTTCTATTTCCATGAGCAGGACCCATCTGTTGAGCCTGTACTACAGAAGATGGGTGACGAGGGTGATAGGGAGGAGTCTGAGGACCCTCTGGCACGGGAGTGCCAGTCACCACAGGACTGGACTTATGAGCTTGGGGAGGCCAGTGGTATTGACACTTCGCCAGACACTGGATTTGTCTCCGCTCCCACCGTGGCTATGGAGGAGGGGGCTGCTTATAGTGTAGTGTTGACACGGGCAGCCAAGGCCTTAAACCTTGAGATCCCTGTCGCGGCCGTGAGGACTAACCTCCTCACAGAGGTCCTTAAACCACAGGCAAGCTCCAGTGAGCCTCTGCTGCCGTTTAATGAGGCCTTGTGTGACGTTCTTGTGGGCACTTGGTCCAAGCCCGCCACAGGTCCGCCTGTAGGAACGTGGCCAGACGCTACCGCCCGCCCCGGGCGACCCTTGCTTTTTGTCCACCCACCCCACCCCCGAGAGCCTGGTCATCCAGGCCTCCACTTCCCAGACCGCATTCCCGACGGCCCCGCCTGATCGGGAATCCAAGACGCATGAGCAGTTCGGGAAGAAGGTGTTCTCGTCCCTCGGTTTGGGACTGCGGTCAGTTAATACCACATGCCTCTTGGGCCGCTATACCCACACCCTGTGGGACGCGGTCGCGGACGTGCTGCCACATTGTCCGGACGCGGTCCGGGCAAAACTCACCCAAACCCTTGCGGAGGGTCGAGATACAGCACGGTATTCCATACGGTGTGGGCTGGATACCACGGACTCACTGGGCAGGGCGATGGCAACGATAGTGGCGGTTCGACGCCACGCCTGGTTGAGGCCCGCCAACTTTTCAGCCGATGTCCAGGCCACTCTGCTGGACATGCTGTTTGATGGCTGTCGCCTCTTTGGCGTCAAGGCAGACCATGCGCTTGAGCGATTTAAGGACTCCAGGGCTACGGCCAAGTCCTTGGGCCTCTCGGCCCCTCGCCAGCAAACGGGTGCCTTTCGCTCCTTTCATGGTTAAGGAAGGGGCCCCCCACACGGGCTGCCAGCCACACGCCGCAGAATGTCCAACAGTGCAGTGGCGGCTGTGGAAACCGCTGTGGCGGCGGTCGGGGACAACAGCGCGGCCAGTCCACACCTTCCCCCGCAGCACCTGCCTCAAAACCCTCCTAGTCCGTGCTTTTAGGCCCATGTGACGCCAGTGGGGGGCAGGGTTCGCCATCACCTCTTCCACTGGCGCACCGTCACGTCGGACAGGTGGGTGCTGCAAATCGTCCGAAGGGGCTACTCCCTCCCCTTCGAGGCGACCCCTCCAGCCATGCACCCCAATTCCACCGCGTGTCGGGGGATCACTTGCAACTTCTGCAAGAGGAAGTCACGGCCCTCTTGGCCAAGGGGGCCATTGAGCGCGTTCCTGGGCCAGAAGTAGGGTGTGGTTGTTACTCCCACTATTTTCTGGTACCCAAGAAGGGCAAAGGGAGCCTACGCCCTATCTTGGATCTACGGAACGTCAACGGCTTCCTCCGAAAGGAGAAGTTCAAGATGCTGACTCTGGCTCAGGTCTTAGCTGCCCTGGATCCAGGAGACTGGATGGTAGCGTTGGACTTGCAGGACGCCTATTTTCACATCCCCGTCCTGCCAGCCCACCGGCGTAAACTCAGGTTTACGGTAGGCCACAAGCACTTTCAGTTTACCATGCTCCCCTTCGGCCTTACTAGCGCCCCACGGGTGTTCACCAATGTGATGGCGGTGGTCGCAGCCCATCTCCGCAGAATAGGGGTTTCAGTCTTTCCCTAACTCGACGACTGGTTGTTGAAGGCGGGCTCGCCCCAGACAGTCGTCAACCACCTCCAGACTACGGCCGATCTCCTGCAT
This sequence comes from Lissotriton vulgaris, assembly GCF_964263255.1. Taxonomy (NCBI): domain Eukaryota; kingdom Metazoa; phylum Chordata; class Amphibia; order Caudata; family Salamandridae; genus Lissotriton; species Lissotriton vulgaris. The sequence continues at coordinate 120,551 of NW_028250343.1, read as the reverse complement.
CTGCTGGGGTTCTCCATCAACGTGCCGAAGTCACACCTGTGTCCCTCTCAGAAGCTCCTCTTTATCGGAGCGGTTCTGGACTCGGCGCAGATTCGGGTTTATCCACCCGAACAGCGGGTTCGGGATATTCAGGCACTGATTCTGATCTTTCAGCCTTTATCCCGGGTCTCAGTCAGGTTGACGCTGCGGCTTCTGGGGCTGATGGCCTCCTGCATCCTTCTGGTGCATCACGCCCGGTGGCGGATGCGGGCTCTGCAGTGGGACCTGAAGTTTCAGTGGACCCAGCATCAGGGCAACTTGTCCGAAAATGTCTTGATCTTGGAGGGCACTGCAAAACAGCTGCAGTGGTGGCTCACGGACTGCGTTTGGGTTAGTGGCATATCCCTCTCCCTACCCCACCCGGAGCAGGTAGTTGTGACGGACGCGTCCCTCCTGGGTTGGGGAGGCCACATGGGAGAGGCGGAGATCAGGGGTCTCTGGTCTACGGCGGATTCCCAGCTCCACATCAACCTTCTGGAGCTGCGGGCGATCTGACTTGCACTGAAGGCATTCCTCCCCTCTGTCCGGGAGAGTGTAGTGCAGGTGTTCACGGACAACACCACCTCCATGTGGTACTGCAACAAACAGGGTGGGGTGGGGTTGTGGACCCTATGCCAGGAGGCTCTACGCCTCTGGCAATGGCTGGAACATCAGGGCGTGATCCTGGTGGTTCAACACCTGGCAGGTTCCCTGAACGCCAAGGCGGACGAACTCAGCCGTCGGTGCATGATGGATCACGAATGGCATCTTAACTCGGATATGGCGCAAGGCCTCTTTCAGCAGTGGGGAGAGCCTTGGTTAGATCTATTCGCCACAGAAGAGAACGCACAATGTCATCAGTTCTGCGCGTTGGAGTTTCCAAGGCGGCACTCGCTCAGGGACGCTTTTCGTCACGAGTGGAGTTGCGGTCTATTGTACGCCTTTCCGCCTATAGCACTTCTGCCCAGAGTGCTGAAGAAGATCAGGCGCGACCGGGCCCGGGTTATCCTTGTGGCTCCGGACTGGGCACGAAGATACTAGTATCCCGAGCTACTCAGCATGTCAGTCGATCCCCCGATTCGTCTGCCTCTTCGGGAGGGCCTTCTGTCACAGCAGCAGGGGACGGTCCTCCACCCGAACCTGTCCAGTCTCCACCTACTAGCTAGGAGATTGAGCGGCGACAGTTGAGGCCATTTGACTTGCCTCCCGAAGTCTGTAATGTCATTCTGGCAGCCAGGCGTCCCTCCACAAAGTCGGTATACGCCTGCAGGTGGAACAGATTTGTGGCATGGTGCACAGCAAAGGCTGTGGATCCACTCTCTGCACCCCTTTCTGAGGTTCTCCTCTTCCTTCTTTCTCTTGCCCAGCAGGGCTCTGCTCTGGGCACTCTCAGGGGCTACCTTTCTGCCCTTTCAGCCTTCTTAAGGCTACCTGATCAGCCTTCCTTTTTCAAGTCCCCCATTGTAAACAGATTCTTAAAGGGCATCACTCATTTGTTCCGTCCTGTTCCTTTCGTGATGCCCCAGTGGGACTTGAATCTTGTACTTACCTACCTAATGTGTGCTCCCTTTGAGCCGCTCCATAACTGTCCTCTCCGTCTTCTTACCTTGAAGACTGCTTTCCTGGTTGCCATCACCTCTGCCAGGAGAGTGAGTGAGCTCCAGGCTCTTTCTTCTACACCTCCTTTCCTCTCCGTTCATCCGGACCAGGTTGTGTTGCGGACGAGACCTTCGTTCCTGCCCAAGGTTGTCACGGTCTTCCACATCCGGCAGTCCATTACCTTGCCCACCTTCTCTCCACCTCCGCATCCCTCGAAAGAGGAAGAGAGGCTCCACCGTCTGGATCCAAAGCTTGCGCTCTCTTACTATCTGGATCGCACACGCCAGTTCCGGGTGGATGACCAACTCTTTGTTGGTTACGTGGGCGCTAAGAAGGGAAAGGCGGTGCACAAGCGGACCATCTCGCGGTGGGTCATCTTGTGTATCCAGGAGTGTTACTCCTTGGCAAAGAAGGAAACCCCTGTCAGACTACGGGCTCATTCTACCCGGGCCACGGCGACTACCACTGCCCTGGGCCGAGGAGTGCCCTTGCAGGATATTTGCCAGGCAGCTACGTGGGCCTCGCTGCACAAGTTTGCAAGACAATATTGCCTGGAAAGCCAAGTCCGGAGGGATGGCTTCTTTGGCCGTTCTGTCCTCCAGGACTTTCTGGTGTGATTATTGGTTTGCAGACCCACCACCGGGGTTGGTATTGCTAGGGTATCTATTCTAAGGTAAGTAATCTATCACTAACGTGTCTCTTTCAGATGCACAAGTTACTACTTGTGTAACGATATATCTGTAAAAGACATTAGTTAGTGATAGATTCCTTACCGACCCACCCATCCTCCCCGTTCTGCGAACCGATATCTAGGGTTAAGGTCATCCCCCTTTCAGGGCCCTAGTTTCATGGCACCAGTGTTGGTTCTATCATGGCTCTGCGTATCTGGCGCGGAAAAGCAGTGTATCAGAACTGACGTCAGCGCGCATGGGCGGCGTCTTAGTACTCCGATGACGTCATTCCGGCGCTAACGACGCCGACGATGGACGCGGAGCCGCGGACGATGCCTGCCGGCGCGCAGGGGTATTGCTACGCAAAATGTTCCGGATCCAGTCTGATGCCGGGGGATATTCTAAGGTAAGGAATCTATCACTAACTAATGTCTCTTACAGATATATTGTTACACAAGTAGTAACTTGTGCATCTATCTATAGGATTGACCAAGGCAAAGACATCTTAAGGATTTTGGGGCCCCATGCCAAACGTATTTTGGAGGTCCCTATTCAGAACAATTTGAATTTATGATCCAATTTCAGCTCTTTCATGCTCTCTTTGGCCAAGTCACTGGCGATGCACAGACTCACTCACACAAATTCTAAATGTGTGTCCGTTTCATATTCGGGGACAGTGACGTGTGTTTTAAAGATTGTAACACAGCAGCAGCTAACTAACATTAACATAAATGATCTCTATGAATTGCTTTCATTTCTCAAATGTGAGGTCCTGTTTTGATCTAAAAGAAACTTTTTATGGATGTTGCATGAAACATTAACACAACATTTCTCTGCCAAATGTCTCTAATAGGCTCTCACACGTCACCCACATTAATATTAAATTAAAAGGAAAACAGTATTTAAAATAATCTGTTTTAGAATTATTCAAGGTCATCAAGGAAAGATTCTGTGCATAACACAGCTGGTAACAACATTGTCGTTTGTACGTGGATTATGGCATACATTGGCATTGCTACTGCCGGTATCATTGCTGTTGTGCAGGCATAGATTATGACATGCATTGACATTGTATTTATGAGCACTGATGTTGTAATATGGGCACAGGTTATGTCATACCTTGGCATTGCATTTATCAGTATTGTCGGACTTGTTCACATCATGGTATTGATTTACATCGTATTTACCCATTCTAACACTATCAATCAGTCTTGATTCTATGGTGCCCTGGGACACGTGCCTTAGAAATATTTTCAGGCAAGGGGCTTCGCGTTTGCTGAGGAAAGGTCTGAGGGATTCTGTTGATCTCTAATTCTAACTTTGAACAAAGCTCTGAAATCTGAGTCCCTTCATTTCTGGAGACCAAAGAGATGAGATCAGTGAGTGTGGCAACAGGGAAGGGGTGGTACTGCTGTTGGATGTGCTATCAGGCGAGGAAAAAATAGGGCAGTTTGAAAGATGAATGGGTAGGAAGCAGTGTGAGAGCAGAAGGCGCAGAGAGCAGATGGGAAGTGTGTCAGTAGACCTGGCATGAAGCATAGGGTCAATATGTGAGCAGACGTATCTGGGGCAGATAGGGCGGTGTGGGGGCAGAGAGGGCAGTGTGTGAGTAAGAAGGTCCGTGTGTAGCGGAGAGGGTAGGGAGGTGATGGAGGATTGTGTGAGCAAAGAGGAAGGTTTAAGCAGAGAGGTGTAGGAAGCAGGGCTTCTGAATGTGAACAGAAGGGACAGTGAGCAGGCGGGTAGAATGTGAGCAAAGGTGGAAGTGTGTGAGTAAAAGGGGGAGGGAGCAGATGAAGTAGTGTGTGAGCGATTAGTCAATGTGTGAGCTGACAAGGGAGCAGAGAACAGATGTGCAGTATGTAAGCAAAGGGGGTAGTGCGCGTGAGAAAGAGGCAGGGAGATTAAGTAGTAAGATAACAGATGAAAGCAGCATTTCAGCAGATGGTTCAGAGTGTGGGCAGTGGTGTGATGCAAAATGATAAAGCCCACCTGCAGAATGTGATGAGGGGCCCGTCTTTATTGCAAACTAGCAGCCCGCCCCAGCGTTGCCTGGGGCAGAAGGGGGCTGCGGGCTGCATTTTCCCAGGGCAGAACTCCCTCCCGCCTCCCGCCTCCCGCCCTCCGCCTCCCGCCCTGGACTTAAGCAACACGGCGGTTCACCAGCCGACTCCCTCCCGCCTCCCGCCCCCCGCCCCCCGCCTCCCGCCTCCCGCTGGACTTCAACAACACGGCGGTGCACCTGCCGACTCCCTCCCGCCCCCCGCCAACCGCCTCCCGCCTCCCGCCTCTCGCCTCCCGCCCAGACTTTAGCATCACGGCGGTTCCTGGTTCTGCTTCTCGACGCTCCTCCCCTCACTCAGACGTCGCGCTGCTCTTCCTGGTTCTGGTGAACGCCGGCCGCTCCTCCCCTCACGCAGACGTCGCGGCCGGCGCTAGTTGCAAGGGACTACTTTGTTTTTTAATTTTAATTTTTTAATTTACGTTTTAATTTTATTTTATGGAGCCTATGTCCATCTACACACCCTGAGGATTGCAAAAATGTATTGGGTGTGTGGATTGGCGCTGTGGTTCCCGAGTTTACCTTGCCAAAAGATGCAAGTTCTCTCTTTATAATAGTAGTATAGATAGCCATTGATCTTGGCTGAATGGGGGCCCCAGAAGGTCTGTGGGGTCTCCTGAAGGTTTGCCCGCACACCCCTTTCACTACAGGGGCTACAGGGGCCTGAATTACTCCCCAGAACTGTGTGAACAGAAGGGACAGGGAGCAGACAGCAGGGTATACCCAACAGAGATATGTTTGAGCAGAAGGTGCAAGGAGCAGATAGGGGCAGTATGTGAGTAAAGGGGTGGTATATGTGATCAGATGGAGCAGTGAGAGCAGAAATAGGGTAGTGTTTGGGCAGAGAGGGTGATGTGTGAGCATAGGTTTTCCTTTTGTGTACCCATCAGTGTTTACTTCATTTTAAAATAACTCGATAGTCTTCATTTGGATCAAATTGAATACAGTGCTTAACCCTTTCGATGCTGATGACGAGCTCAGCTCGTCATCACCCACGGGTGGCGTGTGCTGATGACGAGCTGAGCTCGTCATGTATCGCGGTAAAACGAAAAAAGCCGCACAGCGCAAAAATGACGGCAGTAGCGATGCGGTTAAGTAGATATGCCCACTACACCACATGCACATTCACTCTTCTGATAAAAAGTGAATCATCTCGCCCTGGTCGCACCAATAATTTTGTGAACCTGGTTCCCATGCTTACTATATACATCTCGTTGTTAGCTCAAATACTACGTAAAATTGCGTTTGTGTATATTAAGAAAGACTGGCAAATATCAAGGTAGTTCCCCAAACAGTACTTTTCGACCACTACGCAAAAGAGGAAAACCATGGCTATGGGAAGTTATCAGAGACATGGGTTCTGGCACTCAGACTGACTCTGATGGACTACTCCTTCACATATGAACCCAACACTGGGAAGGAAAGCATTTTACAATGTCAAACTCAAACATCATGCAAACTCCAGACAAATGGCCCCATTATGATGGGGGGCGGATTGCCACCGTCGGGCCGGCGGTGGCAATCCGCCCGCCATATGTCCCTGGTTCTCCCCCCGCAATATTAGTAAGGCGGGGGCACGGCGATGGACGGAAACACCGTCCACCGCTTTTCCGACGGTCAAATGCTCGACCGGGTGGAAAAAGGGACACAATATGGTGGAGGTATCTGCAAGACACTGCCATCCATATTATGACGTAGGCGGAGGATCACCTTTCCATGGCGGCGATGCTGCCATGGAAAATTATGCGTTTCTTGCTGTTGGGGGCCAGTTGCTGGCCCCCAGGGTGTTGGGGGGGTGGGGGTGCACATGGGGGGTACCCCCCACATTTGCATGCGCATGATGGCAGGCACTGAGCAGTGCCTGTCACGTTGTGCATGCAAATGCACAACATGCATTATTTACATTGGGTCGGGTGCTGCCTACAGCCGCGCCCGCCGCAATGTAATAAATGCAGAATGCGACCGCCATGGTGGCGGTTGCATCCTGATTGGCATGGTGAGACTGCCGCACCTATGGCAGGCGGTCCCTTTTGCCATTGTGGTGGCAGTCGGACATTGTCCGCCCGCCCTCATAATAGACCCAAATAAAGTATCCTATGAGGATTCCACAATTTGGTTATGGAGGACTACGTCGACAGATCTGTGCAAAGGTTTGGAGAAATGGGATCCCTGGGGGAGTTAGGACTCAGACATTTGGAGGGCTAAATATCCAGAAAAATTAAAATAACCAGAACAATTTAATTTTGCATTGTTTCCAACAGTGCATAAAACACATACATGCCTTGACCAATTCTTAAGCACCTACCAGATATGAGTAGAATAAAGACCTCAGAAATTGGGGCACAATCAATATCTAATAGGGTAGGCAGAGCACTGACTGGCATACCAGCACAGAATTTGCCTAAATGTATTGTGGTAAATTAAGTGCACAATAACATTCACTTTATTTGAAAGGCTTTTGTATTTACCGTTGTTGGTACAGTCTTGTGTATCTCCAGAAGTGTTTCAGGATATTTTTCCTTCTTCAGTAGAGATAAGCAAGTTAAATGTTGGGGTGCCGGCAATGCTGCTCACAGTCTTCTCAGATTTCTGTACCATTCATAGAGCGCCAATGCATCCCAGAGGCTGTGAGCCCAAAAATTCCGCAAGGAGCCAATCACAATTTCAAGGGAGGGAGCACACTGCCCATCATACCAGCAAACAATTGGCCTGATGCATTGTGGCAACTGCAGTAAAATTAATATCTGACCAAGCACCAATACATGTTACTGAGCAACTCCCAGCAGCTCAGAAAACCAGTAACACCTGAAGACTGAGGAATCACCTCTTGTGAAAACAAAAGAGAGCAGATTAAAACAGCAATTACACACTTCCTACAGGAAAATGACAAAGATGAAATAAACATCACACCCTATGGGACGCATTCAAAGCCACCAACATTAGGAGAAACCTGACCTCCTTGGTGGCTATGGCTAACAAAGGTAGGAAAGAAACGTGTCTTAAACTGGAGGCACATATAAAACAGTTAGGAGAAGCTTATAAACAGACTGGAGCCTTAAAGAAATGTCATAAACCTATAACAATCAGAGAGTGCAGTTCAAATCTATAGGTATCGGCAGGGCAAAGTACACTTTATTCAGAATAAAACAAAAAATATAAAAGTGTTTCAAATGTAATGCCAAGATGGTTAGGTTTCAGCAATCAACGCTATGGCAAGAGTAGTCACAACTGATTGGTCTATGCTCTAATAATACTTTCAAGAATTTTGTGAAACGCTATACAGAGCAGAAGACACAAAAGAGAATAGGATCAGGGAGTTCCTGCATGATATCCCTCTATCTAAGCTAACTATGGCCCAGGTAGAATCCCTTGGATGTCCGATCACAACAGAGGAAGTGATCTTGGGTATAGCAAGACCCAAATCACAGAATGCATTGGGGCCTGATGGAGTCTCCCCCTTTTTTTATAAGACTTACTGCACACTTCCGGCATCTATAAGCACAGGACTATGCAGTGTCGTAGAGCAAGTTCTCCAAAGTCGGTCCTGGAGGGCCGGATCAATGCCAGATTTTTAAGATAACTACATTTATCAAAATGAGAATATTCTAAAAATCGGCAAGGATGCAGCACTCCAAGAAAGACTTTGGAGAACCCTGTGCTAGAGGATGCAGGAATAACAATAAAAATGATGCAGGAAGGCTCCATCACAGTACTGCCCTAACTGGGTATCCACAGTTCTGTACCTCATACAGACTCATACAGTTTCATCTCCCTGTTGAGCATCAATTCTAAGTTATTCACTGAGATATTATATTTTTTAGTTAAAAATTAGGTGTGGGATTGGTAAATCGTACCCCTCCAAAGTCCCAAACTTTCTCTGCTGTTGCAAAGATTGGAATGGAAATAGTAAATCTGACCCCTCCAAGTCCAACCCTTTCCCTACATTAGCTTACGTTGAAGTGGGAATGGCAAATCTGACCCCTTAGAAATTCAACACTTTTCCTACTGTTCCTCCAATTGGAGTGGGAATAGTAAATCTGACCCCTCCAAAGTCCAGCCCTTTCCCTACTTCTGCTTACGTTGAAGTGAAAATAGCAAATTTGATCCCTCCAAAGTCTAACACTTTCCCTTCTCTTACTAAGACTGAAGTGGGACTACTAAATCTGCCCCATGCAAAGTCCAACACTTCCCCTACTGTTGCGTAGTTAGAAGTGATAATATTATTTTTTCTATTATTATTTATGAAATGAAATTGTCATTATGATTTTTAATTTTCTTTTTTGTTTATTCTTTTTTATGAATAATTTGTTATGTTTTTGTTGTATACATGTCTAGTGTGTTTTTTATTATTATTTGTTAGACTTATAATGTAATTTCTTCTTAAATTAAATAATTGTTTAAATAATGTTTTAAATTTTGAAAGTACATACTAGTATTTTTTTGATGTTTGATAATTTTTTATTAATACTGTATTTTTTGTTATATTATTTCGCACAGTACAGGCAAACTATTTACTTGTTTTAAGTTATTCTGGTCCAAATGCAATATATATTAAAATCAATATATTTACCTGTTGTTACAGTACAAGACACAGGACTTTGTAAGGGATGCTTAAACAGTCCCCCAGACCTCACGGGCTGTCCGACGTAGCTGTCTGTCTTCTATGGATCCTCATTTGTACGGGAGCACCCTCGGGAAAATCGAAACATGGACAGGTGATTACTATCAGTCCCACACAACTAGTTTTGGTTCCTTCACCAAAAGACCCCGGGATGTGTGAACAAAAGGGTAGGATAGGGGTTCCCTGGGAGTAAGTGAGGACTCAATCAAAGGACGTGGCTCTAAAGTGAGGGGTTTAAACAGAAGCAGCCAAACCCGGTGGATTCCCTCCCTTAGTGTCCTGGGCCCATATGTTACGCTACTCCGAGTCTCCTTTCACCCTAGCAGACTATACACCCCACCCCCTTAGAAGCTAACCTACTTCCAACGCCTCGGGCTTGTCTTCTACAGCCCCGTGAGATAGGTGCATGTAAAGAACCACCCACTTACGCAACGATTGATTGCCCGAGTTACTTGTCTGAAGCTGTGGCCCGATAATGGGGCCACCGCCGCTTCTTCTGTTTGGTCTTTGCCTCAGGTGGTCGGCACCTCTGCTCCTCTTCGTCTCTCCTCCCAATCGGTCTTGGTCTTGTTCTCTGTCGTCGCATTGTCACTCGGGAGCCTCTGTTCCTGCGCCCCACATTCTCTCGAGCTGCTGTCTGCCGACTCTTCCTCCTCTGGCAGCTCCTTACATACTTCTGGAGCCGGAAGAGGTTGTCAGCCACACCCTGTTGAGAATTTCAGTCAGCTCCTCAAGGTACCCCTGGCGCTCACCTCCAGGGGGGCCCTGTCATACCTGCTTTAGGATGACTCACTCCCGATCCCAACAACCTACAATGCATCTTGCTCAACACCCGATCGGTCCACAGGCACGCCATTGACCTATGGAATCTACTAGACACCACCTCTCCAGACGTCGCCTTCCTAACAGAAACATGGATGAACGCTTCCTCCGCCCCAGACATCACCATTGCCATCCCTGAAGATTATAAGATCACTCGCAAGGACCGTACCAGCCATACAGGAGGAGGAATCGCTATCGTCCATAAAAAATCCATCCGCATCTCAACCAGCTCTGACGCCAACCTCGCCAACTCCGAACACCTTCACTTCCAGATCCACATCGACCCCAAGACCACACTCAGAGGCACCCTCCTCTACAGACCACCAGGACCCCGCGCAAAATTCAGTGAAGACATCACGGACTTCATCACTCCACACGCGCTCCCCTCCAAAGACTACATCCTTCTGGGAGACCTCAACTTTCACCTTGAAAAGAACAACGACCGCAACACCACCACCCTCTTGGACAACCTCGCCAACCTCGGACTTAAACAACTGGTCACTTCCCCCACCCACATCGCAGGTCACACACTCGACCCCATCTTCACCTCCAGCAATCATGTCTCCTTCAGCCACACTACGAATCTCCTCTGGACCGACCACAGCTGCGTTCACTTCACCTACAACAAGCCAAAACCCAACAACCACCCCCAACCAACTCTGCAAAGAAACTGGAACAAAATCACCATCGACCAGATCTCCTCATCGCTCCTTCTAAACACCCCAGCCCACTCTTCTAACCCAGACCAAGCCGCCGCCAACTTCACCCTATGGTTATCCAACACCGCCGACACCTTAGCACCACTGAAAAAACGTCAAAGCAAACCTGGCAGCAAGAAGGCCTCTTGGTTCAACGTTGATCTTAAGAAGTCCAAGAAACTCTGCCGCTCCCTTGAAAAGGCCTGGAAAAAAGACCCAACCACCAGCACCAAGGATGCCTTCAAAAACGCCACCCGCACACACCACCAACTAATCCGAAAAGCCAAGAAAACAGCATTCAAGGATCGACTTGACAACAACGCCCACAACAGCAATGAACTTTTCAACATCGTCAAGGAATTTACCAATCCCTCGGCCAATTCCAACAACATCACCCCCTCTCAAGCCCTCTGCGACTCCCTAGCCTCATTCTTCCACAACAAAATTGCTGACATCCACAACAGCTTCGACAACCAACCCGGAGACCAACCCACCCATCCATATGAAGAACACTCTCCCCCCCTGAACACCCTTAACGACCGGAACCCAATCTCCACTGAGGACACCATCCGCCTGATGAACTCCATCCACTCAGGATCTCCCACAGACCCATGTCCTCACCACATCTTCAACAAAGCAGACTCCGTCATAGCACCTCACCTCCGAGACGTCATCAACTGCTCCTTCAATTCCGCCACCTTCCCGGAAAGCTGGAAACACGCTGAACTCACCGCCCTTCTGAAAAAACCCACAGCGGACCCCACCGAACTCAAAAATTACCGCCCCATTTCGCTCCTTCCATTCCCGGCCAAAGTAATCGAGAAAGCTGTCAACAACCAGCTCGCCGCTTTCCTCGAAGCCAACAAATCCCTCGACTCCTCTCAATCTGGCTTCCGAGCAAAACACAGCACTGAGACCGCCCTCATCGTAGCAACAGACGACATTCGAACTCTACTGGACAATGGAGACACAGTCGCCCTCATCCTCCTCGACCTCTCCGCAGCCTTTGACACAGTCTGTCATGGCACCCTTCTACAGCGCCTCAGAAACATCGGAATACAAGGAAAAGCACTTGAATGGATCACCTCGTTCCTCACCGGAAGAACTCAGAGAGTCCGCCTTCCACCATTCAAGTCCGAGGCCACTGAAGTCATCTGTGGCGTACCACAAGGATCTTCACTCAGTCCCACCCTCTTCAACGTATACATGAGCCCCCTCGCGGCCATCGCCCGCCAACACAACCTCAACATCATCTCTTACGCGGATGACACTCAACTGATCCTTTCTCTCACTAATGACCCCAGCACCGCCAAAACTAACCTACACGAAGGAATGAAAGAAGTTGCCGAATGGATGAAACACAGCCGTCTGAAACTGAACTCAGATAAAACAGAAGTCCTCATCTTAGGCACATCCCCATCTGCATGGGACGACTCTTGGTGGCCGGAAGCCCTTGGAAAAGCACCCATCCCGACAGACCACGCACGGAACCTGGGCGTTATCCTGGATTCTTCACTCTCAATGAACAAACAAGTCAGCGCCGTATCCTCATCCTGCTTCAACATTCTCCGCATGCTCAAAAAAACATTTCGCTGGATCCCCACCGAAACCAGAAAAACAGTCACCCATGCCCTGGTCACGAGCCGACTGGACTACGGAAACACCCTCTACGCAGGTACTACCGCTAAACTCCAGAAGAAACTACAACAAATCCAAAACGCTTCAGCCAGGATCATATTAGACATCCCGCGCAACGAACACATCTCTGGCCACCTGAAAGACCTCCACTGGCTACCCGTCAATAAGAGGATCACTTTCCGACTGCTAACCCACGCACACAAATCACTCTACGACATCGGACCAGAATCCCTCAACTCACGACTGTCCTTCTACACCCCCTCCCGCCAACTACGCTCGTCCAGCCAAGCCCTCGCCACTGTACCTCGCATCAACAAGACCACCATGGGAGGCAGATCCTTCTCATACCTGGCTGCTAAAACATGGAACTCACTCCCCACTCACCTTCGCCTTACCCAGAACCACCTAGCATTCAGAAAGCAACTTAAAACGTGGATATTCGACAAGTAATCCTCCTCCCCTCCCCTAGCGCCTTGAGACCCTCTGGGTATGTAGTGCACTTTATAAATTCTTTGACTTGACTTGACTTGACTCCACAATATTCTTGTCTTGATATTTTTGTAGTTTACATAAGAAGATGTAAACATGATATTTTGGTTCCTGATATTTTTCACAATATTTTAATTTTGGAATATTTTTGTTGTCGATATTATGTCATACAACCAAAAGGTATTCACCACATAATAGATATTGTTAAAAGACTAAGCAAAATGCCCCAGCTGTTATTTATCAATGCCAAAAAATATTCGATGGAGTGCACTGGCCTTTTCTCGCTGAGACTGCGCTTAATGGAAATGGTTTTGAAGTTCTTAGCTTGTACTTTTAGCAAATAGAAAAGGCTGGACACCAAGGACTGGGTTAACGGTGACTCCATGGAACCATTTTGCATTGTGAGGGGAATAGGCAGGGATGTCCGCTGTGCCTCCTCAAGTGGGTGAGGATTTGTTGAACTGAAAAATAAATCAGCATGCACACCAGTGATGACATTCTTCTTCTAATTCAAGGTCCAGGGCAATCGGTTCCAGCAGTGCTCGAGACCCATCGCTTATTTGGTCAGGCAGAAGGTTTTAAGATAAATGTGCAAAATTTGCAAATTCCTGATCTGTTTGCTCTTCTGGGAATGTAAGAGAAGTTGTAAAAGACGTTTCCTCTGTAGTGGGTCAGGGGTGAAGTGCAGAACTTAAGAATAACACTGGGGCATATTATCAAGGGGGTTTATCTCCGCTTTTTTGGCTTCAAAAGCCAAGAAAGCGGAGATAAAATTATCTCCCTATTACCTAGCTGTCGCTAACACCAGTTAGCGACAGCTAGTAGGAGATAGCGACCATCTTGGGCCCCGCTTTGCATGTCAGTGAAATTTATCAGTAATGACATGCAAAGTGGGCGTGCCAAGATGTTAGCGACTGGAAACAGTTGCTAACATCGCTATCTCCTATTACCAACTTTTGGAGATATTCGGGCTAAGCGCGATTATCCCCAAAAGCTAACACCTGCCCCAGAGCAGTTCTTAGCCATGTTATCCAATAGTAGGTGGATAACATGGCTAAGAGCATTAGCTCGGTAATGCATGAATATCGCTAACTTTTCAGTGATATTCATGCATTTCGGACGATTTTTATTGCTTAGGAGATAAACCTTGATAATAGCAAGGTTCCTAAGCGATAAAAATCGCCGCAGCTCGGCTGTAAAAATATTGCCACTGAGCCAACATAGCGATAATTATCGCTAGTTGTTGGTAATATGCCCCACTGATCTTCTTCCTACCTAGGGTGGCCGGTATGAGCTACATGGCACTAACAAAGTCGCTGCAGAAGGACTTGCAATCATGGCATATGGGTGGTCAGGTCTGGCTGGGCAGAATAGCAGCGGCTAAAATAACTGTGCTACCCAGATTTGTGTTTGTGGCCCACAAGGACTTCTCCTCTGCCCTGGTTTGCTCACTCTGATGTCAGTTTTGTTGCTGCTCCCCCACCCCCACATCTCTTTTCAGCCTACCAGGCACACATTGCCAGGTTTGCTCTTCCAGTACACACCGGATCTTAGACTGTGATTATATACATAAGTGTCCAACACTGCATAGACTGAAGAGTAGTTTACTGAAAAAGACAGAACCCCACACTGCAGTCATGCCAGGCACAGCTAGCAACTTAACTGCCAGATTCAAGACTAGAATTATAGTATGTCACCATATAAAAACCTAGGTGTCATAATGAGATCTGCAGCCTCATCCTGGCTGAATCTGCCTAAGCACATTACAACATAACTCCCCACCTTATTCAATAAATAAACACATACCATGAAACCATACCCACATTTCCGACACCTACCCCCACAAAACAAACAGACATGACAAACAACACCCAATTTATATACCAACACTGGCACAGAAACAAAATTAGTAAAAAATGTATTACCAAATTGCTTATTACTCATAGACATAATCCCCCAAATAGCATGGAGCCTCCTTGCTCTTGCCTCCCTCCTGGCTTGCACCGAGCCCATTGACCCATCTCCTCTCTCTCTCGCATATTAGAGACTTCCTCCACTTTGTCCATTAGTGAATTCCCTGTCAGTCATCAACAATCAAGGTGAACATGGACCTAGTGGACCTCTCCTCTTCAGTGACCGATCTTCCACACCTCATTGTCTCTGGTACAAAGTCACTTGCCTGAGATTCCAAGCATGACCATTTTTCAATTTGAGCCAATTTTCCCCAACTGCCTTGACCATAAAAGGACCCTGGCACTTGGTTAATCCCATACGACTGCCACCCGGCTTTACCTTGACCCAGTCTCCCACATCAATAAATTGTTTTCCACATTTCCATGAGTACAGCCACCTTTCTGTCCTTTATGTAACTCCTCCCACATCCAAGAGGGAACCAATTTGGTCCCAAATAGTCTGCATCGTATCATTTCAAAGAAGTTTTTCCGGTGCTGGTGTAGACTGTGGTGTGGTAAGTCCACAGCAGGTTATTGACCATATCCTGCACAGACAAACCAGCACTGCATTCCAATTGTGTTGCCCTCTTCACTAATTTGTTAACCCTCTTGACTAGGCCATTCCATTGAGGATTATACAAAGGAGATCATCCATGTCTCACGCCAAGAGTATTCAAGAAGTATTTCATCTCTTGTGAAATCAGTTGGGTATCATTGTCTGTGAGTAGTACGGAGGAAATCCGCTCCCTCCTAAACACTTCACCTAAGATGTGACTGGTGGAAGCAGTAGTGCCACCTTTCGTAAACAAAAACTCCACCATTTTGATTTGACATCAACCAAAATGGCTGCAAATGTTTCCTGTTCTGGGACGAAAACAAATGGTTTGATAAAATCTATACATACCTTTTCCCAACCCTCCATTGCTTCTGACACATGCTGTTCCTCAGGTAAGTGTCCTAAACTATCTCTGAGGCATTTTTTAGCATCCTTTCAGGCTTCGCTCCTCTCAACCAACTCCTTCACTTGGTTGTCCATGAGAGGACACCGAAAACTCTCACTCAATCTTTTAGTGGTCAACCTCTGACCCATGTGACCCTCATGTCATCAAGAATAGCTAGCTCATCGACTAGCTTGAGAAACGATCTTACCCCATCAGGCAACACACACTCTCTCCTGACAGTTCCCTTTACCAACTTTACCACATATTTAAGTGTCACATCCTCTTCCATTGCTTTGATCCAGTATTTCTTAGATATCGAATTCCCAAATTCATCTGTTGCATCATTTAGACTATATATTTTAAAGAAAAGGGGTAACCCTGTGTCTCCCACAACCTGGTTATTGAATAGTTTACAAAAGGATGGTTCTGTTGGGTAAAACAAAACAATTTCACCATGCTAATAATGCAATCCTAGATTAATATACTCCGATAATCACAGCTCTAAACATATGTACTCAATAAATAAGTCATGAAATCAGCAGATTATACTATGTATTTATGACAGAATTCATTCATTCAGCGTTCACATACATAGCACGAGTAGACTGTCGGTATTAAGGTGCAATTCAGTGACATTTGTGTGAAAAGGTGCTTAAATGGGTGAAAAATATACACAGTGTCAACAATTTCCTATCTACAGATATATATACACAAAGGTTTTTTGCGGTGGCCAGACACCGATTTGTAGCCAAAGATTCTTATTCTTCCTATTGGAATCCTGGTGGTTCAGGACCTATGTGTTGCGTCGACGTTTCGACCCTGGTGTGCCTCCTTGAAAGGTCACGACGGGTCTTTATCAAGACTGGGGAGTGGAGGGGTTGGTACACCTACGAACACTGGCTAGGCGGATGGGACTACGCACCAACCGTCTGACTCCTTAACTGGATTGACACCATTACTGATTCCTTGGCCATTGTTCCCTGAAGATTTAGGCAGAGGTTTCCGGCCTTTCCTAAACTGCCAACCCCTCCACTCCTCAGTCTTGATAAAGACCCGTCTTGACCTAGGGGTTTCTCTATCATATGGTATCTAAGCATTTACTGTTGAACTAATCCATTTACAGAAAGTGACACACTTGACGATGGATCCAGCAACCAGCTAGTCCAATCACAATGTTCAACCTCCTGTTTGGACAATTTCAACAAGGAGCTCACCTGTGAGGCTGAAAGACGCACAAGCGATCTTTTGATCCACCATCCCTTATTGCCAAGGAGCAACTGATCTAACATTCGCTGGGCCCGATTCACAGAACTAACTTACAACAAAATCCTAAACTTACTACAATTGGTGTTCACAGAAGGCATTTAGTAGTCTTAAAGTAGGATTTTGTCTTAAATTAGGATTTTGTCCTAAATTAGGATTTTGTCTTAAATTAGTATTTTGTCTTAAATTAAACTTAAGTTTAACTTAAATTCGTCTTAATTTTAATTTAAGACAAAATCCTAATTTAAGACAACATCCTAATTTAGGATAAAATCCTAATTTAGGACAAAATCCTAATTTAAGACAAAATCCTAATTTAAAACAAAATCCTAATTTAGGACAAAATCCTAATTTAGGACAAAATCCAAATTTAAGACAAAATCCTAATATAAGACAAAATCCTAATTTAAGACTACTAAATTCCTTCTGTGAATACCAAAAGTAGTAAGTTTAGGATTTTGTCGTAAATTAGTTCTGTGAATCTGCCCCACAGAGTCCTGGCACGCATCTTTCCAGCCACGGCTGTGGAACTGCAGTCAAACAATGCATATTACAAAAACCAGAGAAATCCACGCCCTGAGGTGCAGCGCGAGATGTCTCTGCGAGATACTACTTACTAACTAGAGGGGTGTATATACAGGCACAGATGCTGTGAACGGCAGCTAAAGAAAAATACCCACCCAAGGTGCACCATTTTTTTTCCTGTTTGTTTAAATTTGAAAACATTGTTGTGAACGTCTGTTCACCTCTGAGTCTATATATATGTTCTATACTGTTATATTCTTTATGCTACCATGCTTTCTTCTGTTAAAGGCAGCAAAACCAGAAACTGAAAGAGAAATCGGATCTTGTAATAAAACCTGCCTCCTTGCAATCGCTTCTGTAGTCACGAAGAAAGTGGAAGAATAGTGTCATTTTGAATAACAAATCACAGCAGGTTGTTAGGATGCTCCCTGCAAACACAAAGATAAACTTACACTTTTGTATACATTTACGGTTGTTTCCTATTCACAATGATTTAAGAATAGTATGTTTACACAAGACAGTCCTATCTTTTTATGTGCGGAGATTACAAACTCTTAAAGATACTATTCGTAAATCCCTTTGTGAATAGAAAACAACCGTAAATTTACACAAAAGTGTATGTTTACCATTGCGAATCAAGCCCGACGAGTTTGCAAGTGTGCAGTGATGAGTATGCGAGGCACACCCTCACGGGACCGCAGTGTAGTGTTTACATTTGCTGGAAAGTCCTCGATGATGAAACCTATTTGCCAGCTGGCTCTGGTCACGTGGCATTTTCCAGGTATAGAAGAGACATGGCTTGAAAATGCTGGATATTCTCCACTATGGAAACAAGTGAAGCAATGTTTATGTACCTATTATTAAAGCAAACGAATCGTCCATTAATGGATCACGTGCGCACTGCATGCTGAAGAACGAGTGCCGCAGATGGAGTCGTTTGTACCTTTAAATAACAAAAGCACCTCAGATATTTCTTCACTATTCAAATTATTTTATGTATGTATTGTCTTATGTAGTGGACTCCGACTGGTCGGGTTTAGCATCACTCAAACATCTGCCTTAACTATGGTGAAACAGCCAGTCAAACATTAACAGGATTAACAATTACAGCTGGGCTGTTCTGTACACGGACATATAGCAAATGGGAAATACATGAAATCCAATGCATGGAAGAGTTGTGAAAGGTCAAGATAAGCATTGGCAAAACCAATAGGTCTCGCTTTCAAATGAAGTTGCTCCTTCATTGATTGTTTACATTTGAAGTTGTGTGGGTGGTTGAGTGTATGTGAGAGTGACTCAATGGTTGGATGAATAGATGAGTCAGTGCATGCTTGGATGAATGATCAAGTGTGAGGTTGAATGGGTACATGGATGGATGGAGAGATGAATATCCGACCCCATAAGTGGATGAAGGGTGCAAAGGTAGTGTGTGGTGTTATGATGTTAGCATACTAGTAGTTGGGAGTGGGTGGAGCTAGGGGGCCAGAGGAAGAGGAGGAGCGGACACAGGAAGAGGGCAGTTAGAGTAGGGACAGGGCATTAATAAGACGTGCTAAATAAAACTCCAGTTTAGACAACCATAAGTGTCTGTGTTAATTGTAGCAGGATGCTACAACTGGCGACGAGGATGGGATAAAGCAGCCCCACTGTGTGCAGAGCCTCACCAGGACGCCCTGTCCCAAGCAGCCTCGAAAACGCTGCTGAATAGAGCCACGCTGCCGCCTGGAGGTCGAGGCCAGCAGCTATTAAGAGTTGACCCCCGAAGTCTGTGAGGGAGCAGAAGGACCGAAGAAACGAGCGCTGAACCGCTCGAAAGCAAAGCAGTCCGTCGCGCTGAAAAGCGCCTCACGCTGGAAGCGTGTGCCCTGGGTGAAGAGCCCGTGTACAGGAATCGGGAGCCCACTCCGACCCTGTGGAGTGCCCGGAAAGCTAAAAGAAGTGCCCCAGAGTTGTGGACGGCGTCCACAACGTGCCGCCAGCAAGCGCTGCTGAGAGCGCTGCAATCCGAGCCCGGGCGCCATCGGACATCGGAAAACCTCACGCCTAATGCGTGAGGTTCGGCAGGTCATCGGCGCGAGAGAGAGCGGAAATTCAGGAATCGAGTTGGGAGCCCGATCTGGTGACTGTGGTGGCCAAGAGACGAGTAAACCCTGGGGTAGATCGCCCCACGAAGGCCTGCTGTCGCGCGCTGCTGAGCGCGCAATAATTGGAGCCTGGACTCCGATGTCGGAGAATCTCACGCTGGATGCGTGAGGATTGGCCTGCCGCCGCCGAGGACTCTGCAAAGGAAGGCGGGAGCACACCCCAACCTCACCTGACTGCAGTGGCGACCAGAGGGAGTCGAATTGGGAAGATCCTGCTCCTGGAGACGACTGCCGGTGAGTCTGGAGTGACTGAATCCAGAGAGAGAAAGCCTCGTGTGACTGCATTGACGGCGGCCATCTTAGAGTCAGGCGCTCGTCAGGACAGACCCCTTGATTATCATAGAGCGGCCATCTTGGAGTCAGGCAACGTCAAGAAAACAAGCATTGGCGAAAGTGAACAAGCACTGGCAAGAACAAAGAAACAAACATTGGCAAAAGGAAGTCAACAAGCACTGATAACCGTAAGGTAGATGCAAATAAACGAACATTGATACCTGCAAATAAACAAGCAGTGACACATGCAAATCAACAAGCATTGATACATGCAAATCAACAAGCATTGACACATGCAAATCAACAAACATTGGACAAACGGAAACAAGCACTGGTGAAGAGCAAACTAGCATTGGCACATGCAACGAAACAAGCATTGATACATGCAAGGAGACACGAGCATTGATACGTGCAGCTCAACAAGCATTGGACAAATCGTGGCGAAGGAAGAAAACAAACATTGGCGAAGGCCAAACAAGCATTGGCAAAGACAAGCAAGCGAGCACTGGTGCATGCAAATAAACAAGCATTGGTGCATGCAAACACACAAGCATTGGTATCTGCGAGTCAACGAGCCTTGGTATGTGCAAATAAACAAACACTGATAAACACAAAGGAATAGGCATTGGCAAGGCAAATAAATAAGCGTGGATAACGGCGCGTGGACAACAATGAACAAGTATTGGCAAACAAACAGAGTAAGCACATGCCAACACAAGAGTGAATCAACTAACAAGCAAGAGCAACCACAAGAGTGACTTAACAGACAAGCATTGACAAAACAAAGGTCAGCACGGGCGGAAACGCGAACAGTGAGAAACGCAAGCAAATGCGCAGTGGCGAATGCCATGAAGTAACTCGTGTCCATTAAATAAAAGAAGCAACAAGCAAACACAAATAAAGACAACGCATAAATAATTACAACGGAATCAGCAACGAGCACGAGCTAACAAGTGTGGAGTAGCCAATGAACACACACAACAAGCAAGTGAAACCCAACATTGTCACTAACCATGGATAAATTCAAGAGTACAATGTTGACCAAACACGAGTACACTGAAAAAAAAACTATATAATCAAGCTCAAGCTAGAACACAAGCCGAAGCAACTGAAACCCGAAGAAAAGTGTACAGCACAATGCCCCGCGTCTACGACCGATCAGAACCTTCTTCTCTCATGGCGGGAGGAGACGTAGCTCAATGTTTCAATCCACACCTTGAAGTATCGCCCCCAGCGACACGGATTGACGATTGGATCCAGGGCCTCAAACGGCACTGGTGGCTAGAAGCATTGGACAATTTCTTGAAAGCCAACGGTGAGCAAAGAGAAAGAAAATGTCTGGTGCTACTCCTCCATCTGGTGGGTCCCGGGGGCCAATGCCCAATTAGAACATTTTCCAAAGAAGAAGCAGACATCTATGATAGGCTCCAAGAGGAGCTCTGTGCTCATCTCAATGCACAGGCAGAGGTGGATCATAATCGCATGGTCTTCAACACAGCAAGGCAGGAACCAGGCGAACCATTGCCGCAATTCATCACTCGGTTGCAAAGTCTGGTACAAGGCTGCCATTTCAACACGTTTACAAATGAGGATGCTGTTCGGCTCCGAATAATTGAAGGCTGTGAAAACCCCGAAACAAGGCACAAAATACTGAGAGGGCATTGGTCGCTAAAGGAAATTATCAAGAAAGCCGAAATTGGAATGCAAGTCCAAACAAGAGACAAATTGAGGGATGTGCATCTGAGCACAAAACTTCGAGATACCTGGGAAGAGAGAACCCAGAAATCCAACAAACACAAAAGGAGAGAGAGAGAAGGCAGACCAGCGAAAAGACAGAAAAGACAGCAGGGGAGACACGGTGACAAGGAAAGTGACAAGGAATACTCAGAGTCAGATTACTCAGCGTCCGACCACTCAGAAACAACCAAAGATTACTCAGAGTCAACCATCCAAAGAACAACTCCCCGGAATTATTCATCCCCCAGGAGTCCCTCAAGAAGTCAGTCAAAGCATAACACACGCTACTCTGATAAAGAGGGAGCGTCCAGTGGGACAGATTGCACTCCTGGACAAAATGGCATTCTGCACAACCAGTGGGGGAGAAAGACAAACCATAGAAGAAGGGGCTGCAGTGGTCAACACAGGAAATCGATGCCGGAACATCAATCGCCAAGGAGTGAAGATGAGTCCGAGGAAACAGCTGGCAGGAGAACACACCACCAACAGATCAGAGATACTAGAGCACCAAACAATTGGGAAGGAGAACCAGATCACACAAGACGGACTGGTCCCTCACAACAACAACAAGCAAGAAAAGATCCATGCATTCATGGGCCCCAAAGCATCCATGGGCCCCGCGACAACGAAGAAACAGAGCGTAGATGGGTAACGTCAGGCGAGAAGGACGAAGAGGCAAAAGCTTGGGATCAAGCACAAGGAACAAGCACGGAATCTTCAAACAATCTCCCAAATGAGACAACATTGAAGATGTTCCAACAAAGACACACGGAGAAGCTTTTCAAAGACAATTCCGAGGTGGAAAGCAGCTCGTCACGGACTACCCGGTTCCGAAGACCACCTGGTAAGACATTCCCAAAGGAACACTCACAGAGGGAACTAACAGAGCACCCCTCTGATTCAGAAAGCACGTCGGTCCGATCCTTTGAGTCGGCAGAGTCGTGGTCCCGACAACGACCACGCGCAACATTCTTAAAGAAACATTCTCAGAGGGAAGTGAGGGAGAACCCCTCTGATTCAGATAGCATTTCTGTGCGATCCTTTGAGTCGACAGAGTCGTGGTCCCGACAACAGCCATGGCGCCAAGCACCTGAACACATCAGCGAACCAAGGGACACTCTTCCCGTCAAGAGCGACATGTCTCACACCAATGTCAATGCACACTCAATCACACCACCAGACAACCTGTCACATCGAGCACAGGTGCATCGCGACACAAATACTACACCGTCACCCCGGGTAGGGGCAGCAAGGTTGACTCGAAGGTCCTGGTCCTATAAAATGGAGTCAGACATCGTGGCCATTAGCACCCAAATAAAAACGGACCAACTAGTCGATCTGCAAAGGAAGCCAGACATGTCAGGAGAGCCAAGTCATCATCGGATGAGAACAAGACACGCAAATATTCAGCCGGTTCCAGGGTTTGCCTGTTCTAGGCGCGAGCAGGCGTGGGAGAGACAACCCGAGACAGCAAATCAATCTCCAAGTCACACCAAGATGACCTCCACCGTTCATACCCCACCGGCTGGCATCCCAGACTCGAACAGGAAGACAGTGTTGTTCTTGACCTGACAAAGCAAAAGGAAGTAAAAATACATGCAGACACTCGCCAGGGAACTAGGATAACATCCCTTTGGAAAAGAGGCCGAGCGTCACGTGAGCAAGAGCCACAAGGGAGGACAGACTGCCGATATCAAACTGAGCTTGCCATAGGCACCTCAGACACAGAAGGCTCAATCTCTCCAGACATCAGCAACAGAGCTTGTATATTCAAAGACGAACCATTGGCGATCACAAAGAGGAAAGGAACTATGTTGACGGCGGAGTCCGAGCAGCGGCGAGTCACGAGAAACATCTCGCACTTTAAGAAGCTGTCACAGGATACCTCCAGAATCCTGATGAGTGAAATGGACTCGCCCAGTTCGGATGAACTGCATTCAGATGATCGTGAGAGCACTGCTCCGATCATTGAGACACTAAGTACTATTAGTCCGAGAGCCAGGTCGCCACGACCTCATTGTGACATACATCCACTCAAGAGACTGATCGTAGAGACGGACTGAGAAGTCAGTATGTTTTGTTTGTTTTTGTCACAAAAGGGGGAGATGTTATGATGTTAGCATACTAGTAGTTGGGAGTGGGTGGAGCTAGGGGGCCAGAGGAAGAGGAGGAGCGGACACAGGAAGAGGGCAGTTAGAGTAGGGACAGGGCATGAATAAGACGTGCTAAATAAAACTCCAGTTTAGACAACCATAAGTGTCTGTGTTAATTGTAGCAGGATGCTACATGTGGGAAGCAAAACAGTGTGTGAGGGACAAAGACAGTGTGTGGGGCAAGCGTAGGGTGGTAAGACTGAGGAAGTGAGGGCAGCAATGTTAGGGAAGGGTCAGTGAGTGGTGTTTTTTAGATCTCACCTTTTGACTGTTGTCGGTGAGCAAATGTCCTCGTTTTTTACATAAATAGTGCAAGTGCCACTACATGTCTAACTTAAGAAGGTTCTGTGCTTTACATGCATTCATGAAAAACGTTTTAAATCAGTAGAATTATCTAAACTAAACTTGAACTGCAAGAAACTGCACCAATGTCTCCACTAAAACCACACCTGTATCTGTATAAGCTGGACTGTGACAGTGTTTGGTCAGTAACAGTAGTCATTGGCACAACCACCGCCCTCTTTTAATCCTATCCCACCCGCCCACACAAACATACATGGCAACAAACCCTGGGACTTATCTACGACCCGAGTGGTGTGCCAATCAACACAGACCAATAACCCATAAAATACTAAAGAACAGTAACACACAGGAAGATTAAGGAACAATAACCCAATAACATCATAAAGCTTTCACATACAGGCACAGAAGGGACCAATCATATCTTGGGTCTTTCACTCAAACACACTTCTCCCTCCAACACCTTTTCTCAGCCTTACAAAGGATAAGTACACAATATAGTAGGCATATCATGAATAAATCAGAGGTATACCAGGAAGCAGTCACACGAGAATACAAAGGCAGTCACCTTGGAGCAGATATACAGTTACATGAGTGTAGCCATTTAATGCACATTGGAGCACAAACACACACACACCAGGGTTCAGTTACTTTCAGCCCCATTTTCCCTGGATTCGCTTCTTCACTGACTCTCGTTATCCGGGTGTTTGGGTTATTGGGGAAGGGAATTACAGGAGCAGCCACACAGTTACCTGAGGACTTCCCCCCTAAACGGGTTCAAGGACTCCCACTCTATGGGCCATATTTATGACCTGGTTTGTGTCACTCTTCCACCACACAATATGGTACAGGAGCGACGCAAGCCTTAAGTCAGATGTTTGAAGCCATGCAAAGCCACTTTGTGTGCCTCCAAACATCTGGAGTAAAGCAGAGCAAGTCATTGTATTGCGCTAATCTGTCCTGGGAAGGTGTTCCAATGGCATTAGGTTGATGTTCCCATGCAACTCCCATTGTTTTTTACGCATTTCCTGAGATTACAAGACCTTGAAAACCTGGGAATGAGCCACAAAGATATGCCTTCCCAGGAGAGGCATACCAAGGAGAAATATCTTTATTTCTCCTCTTACATACAGGAATATGCGTCTCAGTATTTTTTTTGTGGAGGAATGTATTCCTTCCTGCACAAAAACAATCTTGCATACAACGCAGGTAACCTTGCGCCGTGGTGCAAGGGTGTCCGCGTTGGTGCTAGGCAGCCCACTGTGCACCAGTGCAGGGGAAAAGTCAGCAAGAAGACTTGTGTTCTGCCCTACGCCAATGTCCCCTAAATGGTCAACGTTTGTGCCCCTAAATCAAAAATAGGTCCACCTATATTTTTCTTTTAATTGAGTCTTTATTGTTTGCATTGTTTGTGCCCCTAAATCAAAAATAGATGCACCTATTTTTTTGTAATTAAGTCTTTATTGTTTGCATTTTATTTGGATTACAACACAACATCCAGACAATTGGACAGTATAGTTTTCTTATTAAGTCACTGAACATTCCAGTCTCTGTATGCATTACACAACTAAATATTCACAGTCACGTTGGGCAAGATAAAAAAGACGCATTTGCAATGCAATTGGTCTCGCATTTGTGAAAGTTAGAGTTAATAGCGTTGCAAATGAAAATGTCTTTTACTTATGTTTATGTAGTGAATTGATGTGGTGTGGAGTGGAATTATGTGTGTTGGATTTAAATTGTTGTGGAATTATGTGGCGTGGAATACTGTGGTGTAGAAAGGATTTGTGTCGTGAAATTATGTGGCATGGTGTGCAGAGGAATTATGTGGATAGTAATTACGTGGTATTGAGTGTACTTAAATTATATAGAGTGGGATTGTGTGTCATGGAGTGTAATAATGTGGATTGGTATTTTGTGTTGTGGTGTGATATGTAGTGGAGTTTAATTATATGGTGGGCTGTTGAATATGTGGCATGATGAGGAATTTTATGGTGTGGTTTGTATGCATGTGTTGTGTAATTGTGTTGAGTTGAATTTTGTGGTTTGTTGTCAAATTATGTACTGTGGAATGGAAATATGTAGAGCTGAATTATGTGTCATGGCAATGTGCGACACTGAGTGAAATTATGGCTATGGAAGTTATGTGGCTTGATGTGGATTTTATTTATATGGATTGTTGCTATTTGGCATAGAGTGGTTGTATGTAAGGTGTATTTTTGTGGTATTAAGTATAGGGTAATTATGTGGTTATGGCTACCTGTCAATCATCATATTCTAGTGTCCTCTCATTACATGCTTTAGACAACTTATGTGCACATTCTGTTGCTATCTGTTCAAGTTATTATTATTATTATTATCATTATTAATTTATAAAGCGCCCAGATCACCCCCAAAGGGGTATCTCAGCGCTGAGAAAAAGTTGTAGCAAGTCGAACTGACACATCATATTAAAACAGACAATGTTTGTGCAAACTACGGCACAGCAAAGCAATAAAGAGTTACCAACAGTACCCACGACCTTACAGAACAAATATCAGAAATTGGAGAAGCTGATTCGCAAAGAGGTTTCTAAATGTTGGGAGGACATCACCCTGGAAAAAATACCAGGAAGAAAAAAGAGTGCCCAGGGGGCTGAGAATCTTGATAGCCCCATCATATGAGGAACCAGATATGGAATTGGCTGAGGAGTGGGCAGAAAATCTGATGGACTGTTCGAACAGGATGTTATCAATTTTGATAAAACATGCCTGGAAAGACAGATTGGCGTTATTAAAAGCTATATCAGATCTCAAGGATGAAATAGGCAAGGATGAAACAACCGAAAACGTCAGCAAAAAAATGGAAGAAATCAATAAGAGAATCAGCAAACATGAAGATGAGATTGTTATTAAAAGGAGCGGAGGTTCCTAAGAGATAAAATTGATTACCAATCTGGAAGAGTATTCACCTTCAGTAGAAAATATGACAACATGACATGAAAGGGAGTACAAGCTAATCTGAATAAAGTTCATGTGGGCGGAGAGTCGGAAGAAGAAGTGGTTGAAAGCGATGTCTCAGTAGATGGCCAAACACCAATAAACAAAAATCCGAGCAAACCAACACATTTTTGGGAGGAATTGAAGTTAATGAATCAATCGCTACAACAACAAAACTGGCAGATAGATCGGGCCGGGGAAAAAGAAAAGGATTCAGAGGAAGAGACAGAGGCAGAGGAAATCCTGGAGAAAACATAACCAAATCAAGTCACAAACCAGGAGAGGCGGAAGCTGCAAGAGGAAATGTAACCCCAGTGGGAGTGGAAACACGGGGTCAGAAAAGAAGAGGACAATGAATCAAAAAAATGTGGTAAACTTGTCATCTCGTACTCTTTCTAAAGTTGAATATGATGTGTTGCAATATGGTCTGTCTTTTTGCCCTACCTCGAATTTCTGCTACTCACAGGCGCGTATAGACTTATTCAAGTTTACAAGAAAACTACGGTTGCATAAATGGAATAAACTTAAGGTTAAAAATGTTAGCAACAATTCACCCAGTATTAAACCTGCTGGTGAAAGTATAAATGAGGTTGAATCGCTAATTGCTCTCAAATGCTTGGAATTTGGTACCCCTACAGATGAAGCCATCAATGCTACATCTTTGGGCTTTACTACCAACTTAAATTTCCCTAACACTTTCAAACCAAAATCCACTTTCAATCCGTCCTTACAGACCTGTAGTATTGACACTTTCGAATCCTTGGTTATTGCTGATTTCAAGAACTTGGCCACACAGAACTATTGGTCCAATGATAATCTGAGTAAATCAGAGAGACTTGCTATTAAATCGTTGGAGGGGGATCATTCAATTGTCATTAGACAATCTGCCAAAGGTGGCAATGTTGTTATTATGGATGAGGCACAGGGTCAGACTGATTTGCATATAGCCATGTCTGAACTGGGGTGGCAGAGTGGGCTAAAGAACGGTGATGGATTAAACCCAGATCTTTTGACTGGGTGTGAGTGTTTGATTGATTCAGATGCTCCATCCATCACCACCCCCATTTGTACCGTTATTATGGATGTGCAAGATTATGTAACTGAGGGTATGCGTCAATTGAACTGTTCTGAGTGTTACGAAGTAGCTTCATCCCAAGCTATTGAAAAAACCAACAGTACATATTTTGAACTACTCAAGAATTGGAGAACTAACGGCATCATTGAATGGAATGAATATTCTTTTTTACTCAATCGCAACCCTAAGGTGGCAGTTTTATATCTTTTGCCCAAACTGCACAAAAATGACAGTAAACCTCCTGGAAGGCCTATCGTGTCTTCCATGGGTTCCCTGCTTGAAAACACTTCAAAGTACATTGACTATGTTTTACGCCCCTTTGTTGAGAAAGTCCCTTCATACTTGAAGGACAGTAGGGACTTTATCAATAAACTACAGGATTTTGTTTGGCAAGATAGTTACTTACTGATCACCCTGGACGTATGTAGTTTATATACGTCAATCAAACACAGTGATGGAATTGACGCTTGTCTTCAATTTCTCAAGAACAGATCCATCTCCTACCTTAAACACACTGAGATGATCATCCAAATGATGACTTTTTGCCTTGAGCAGAATTTTTTTGTCTTTAACGATGTCTACTATCGACAGAAACAAGGGACGGTGATGGGAACTTGTTTTGCTCCCAGCTTTGCTAACCTGTTTATGTCAAGCTGGGAGCAGCAAGTAGCCAGGACCCATGACCTATACCGCAGCCATGTGAAAGTATGGCTGCGGTATATAGATGATTTATTCATCATCTGGGACGGCCCTTGCGGAGATCTTTAGTCAAGATCTCAAAATAAAGACCCTTAATTTGGTCTTAGAAGGGAAGATCAGCAACTCAAAAGCAGTATTTCTTGATCTGTCGATTGAAGTTTCCAGAGGTAATCCGACGATTAAACTTTATCGCAAAGATACCGCTGTAAATACACTGCTACATGCAGAAAGTGGACATCCAAAATCGTTGATCCGCAGAATCCCGTTTGGTGAGTTCCTCCGGGCCCGGAGGAACTGCAGCATGGATCACGATTTTGTTGTAGAGGGAGAGTGCATGAAAGAACGATTTAGGGAAAGAGGGTATCACCCTAATTTATTAGAGGAAGCATATCAGAAGGCGAGTAAGATCAGCCATGCCTCATTACTGAATCCCTTAGACAAGAAAACAGGGCAAGTTAATGAGACGATCAGATTTATCTCTACATATCACTCTAAATCATGGAAGATCCAGAAGAGTCTCAAGCGGAATCTACTTTGATTGACGTTTTGGGAGACGGCCCTAGCATGACATACCGGAAGGCAGACTCATTGAGAAACAAGGTTAGCCATAATGAAATAAGTACCATCAGATCAAGAGCTAATGATATTCAAGGCTTCTTTACACGTATGAAATGTAAAGCGTGTAAGCACAGTGCAAATGTGAAAAATGTATACTATCCGATAGAATAGAAGGAGAAAAATATTGGAAAATCCTTTACGTGCCTTTCTGAATACTGTGTATACATTTTAGTTTGTCCCTGCTCCAAAAAGTATGTGGGGAGCACCTTGTTCCCAGCCAAAACTAGGGTGTTACAACATATGAGGGCCATCAATAACAAGGATCAAACCTCACCCGTTGCTCGTCATTTCGAAGAATATCACAATAGCAATCTCAATTTACTCAAATTCTTTGTGATTGATAAACTGCCCCCGATGAAAAGAGGAGGGGACAAAATTCGCAAATTGCAACAGATGGAAAACAGATATATCATTGATTAAGACACTTTGATCCCCGGGGGTCTTAACTCTGAGGAGGAAATGATATGGCACCTTGGTGAATAATATCTGATGTAATAGAGATTCTCTGACTGCTTCCTGTGTGTAGGACATTTGCTATGCATTCTAATATGTTATGAACTCCATTTGCCTGAGTCTCCTGCTAGCGACTCTTATTAATTCTTATTTTTTAATGTGTGTGTTTATTAGAATCTGTTTTCACTGTCTGAATTTTCATAATTGGTAGAAAGGGGATTTACATGGATACACTCAATACATGGCATTAATGGGTAGAGTTAGAGATATGGTTTGTGATCTGATTGGTTCGATTTCTCACCCCTTCTCTTTTGCCTAGGATTTGCGGCGAAGCAGTTATCCTGATTTGGTCCCCCTCTATTTTTGCGGCATGAATTTTCTTCCTGAAGCTACTTTATCTTCTCACTGGGGAAGCAGGATGAACTAATTGTAGTTTTGGTATTGACTTCTTGTATAAAACTCACAGACCTGTTCTTGTTAATTTGCCTACTTAGCTACAAATACCCACTGGGGTTGATGGACACAATATTGGAGCATTTGCTTTAAAATTGTATTAGAATGATGGTCACTCAGTATGCACGATATATCTGCCATCGGGGAAGTTAAGATGAACGGGGTTACGATAACGATGTTAGTTCTACCATGCCCAAAATATGCGTTTACATTTAGGGACAATTGGAGGTGGTATTCTCCACAGTATTTTTAATGTATGTGAAAATTAGGATATAACATGCCTCGCACTAAGGTATATATGTAGGGAAGATGATATGCATTCACTTTTCCTCCAAACAGTTTGATTAGTAATACCATGTATGTATTTCTACACCATTCCAAAATGGCCACCAGAATGAGATGTTCCATGTCCTCTGTTTATGTTTATACATTTTTTACTGTGGGAGTCACATGCACACTTTTGTTTGATTGTAACTTTATTTAACATATGCATTTCAAACTGCTAAACCACCCGTGACCAAGGCAAGTTGTCGCCGGAACGCGTTGGGTTGTTCCATATTCTTAACTATCATGCTGGAATTGAAATGATTACATATTTACCTTGAGTACACACCGTTGTTCTGAAGCGGTTATTTAAAAAGGACTGGACTTGGAGTGCATGGGCACAGCGTACCGGTGTGCTTGGTGGAAGCTACATGTTATACAGGGCGACCTCTATCCCTGTTTTGCATCGCATTCTTGGAGTCCCGGTGTTTATGGAGGAAGTGAACCTGATTATCATATTAAAACAGTACAGATTTAAGAAGCCTTACAAATTGAAGGCAATCGGGGCATTGCCTCAAGTTGATGGGGAGTTGGTTCCAATATAAGGGTGCTATGTGGAAAAATGCTTTGCCCCCTAGCCGTGTCTTTTTGCACTGTGGTACAATGAAAAGGGATTTAGTCTCTGAACCTGGGAGGGAGATATTGGGTACATTTTTCTACAAAGGAGATGGGACTCCTGTCATAAAGGGCTCTATGCACTATGCAGCAAATCTTAAATGTTAACCGTTGCGCACTGGAAGCCACTGAAGTTGTTGTAAAAGCGGGAGGGAGGCTGTTCCGGGCGGGGGGGGGGGGGCATTCGAGACTAGGCGAGCCGCGGTGTTTTGGACTTCTTGTAGTCTGCTTAGCGATGACTCATTCGCTGGGATCAGGAGGGCATTACAGTAGTTCAACCGGCTCAACACCAATGCCTGGGTGAGGGTTTTCTGCGTGGTCAGAGGGAGAAAGGGAAATACCCTCTGTAAGAGGCTTAGCACATGAAAACAGGAGCCTGCAGTGGTTGCAGCATGCTCCATCATTGTCGGTTTCTGATCTAGCTGTATGACAAGGTTTTTGATCACAGTCTTGGGAGCCGTGGCGGCGCCTAGCTCCTCAGGCCACCAACTCATGGACCACAGCAGAGGGGCATCTCCAAATAGCATGATCTCAGTGTTCCCTGCATTGAGCTGGAGGAATTGTTCCTCATCCAGCTAACAATAGCCATCATACTGTTGGCGAAGGTGGACTGAGCGTTGGGATTATGTTCGCCAAAGGTGAGTAGTAGCTGGGTGTCATCAGCATTCGAGAATGGTGTGAAAGCCCAATTCCTAAGTAATCGAGCCAAGGGAGCAACATAAATGTTGAGCAGAGTGGGGCTAAGACATGAGCCCTGGGGTACTCCCTCAGACAGTCCCATTGTCTTAGAGCGAAAGGGGCCTAAGTTGATCATCTGAGTTTGGTGAGAGTGAAAGCTCGACATCCATTGGTAGGGTAGCCCTTGGATTCCACATTCTCTGAGTCTCCTGAGCAGTATCTGGTGAGAGACCATGTCGAAGGCAGCGGATAAATCAAGCAGCACCAGTAGTAATGCTTGCCCGTTGTCCAGGGACAGCCTGATATTGTCAGTCACAGCAATCAAAGCTGACTGGGTGCTGTGCCTGGGACTAAATCCCGACTGAGATGGATCTAGGCAGAGTGTGGCGTCTATATGGGCGGATAGATGATTATTTATGTGTTTTTCCAGTACCTTGCTCAGGAGAGTTAACAGAGAAATTGGGTGATAGTTGGATAAGTCCTCCACAGGGCTTTGTTGTTCTTCCGGATGGGGATTATTTGCACCGCCTTCCGTTCAATGGGAAGATGGCCGTCTCTCATCGAAAGATTAAGAATGAAGCAGATAGGGGTTTTAGCTGTTTGGAGAGCAATGCGGTGGTCTTAGCTGGAATAACATCCAAAGGGGAACCTGATTTAATTGTTTTCAATAGTAATTCTACGTAGCTTACGGCAAGAGAAGTGAGTTTTTCTAGTATCCGCACATTCAACATGGCATGAGGACTGCACAGTGTAGAATCATGTTGATGGTTCCCAGCCCAGATGATTTTGTCATAAATCAGATCAATTTTCTGTGTGAAATGTACAGCTATTTTGTCGCAAAGTGCTTGTGAGGGGTTTGCCTCATTATTACAAGCCTTTGGGTTGGTGAAGATTTGAGTATTTGATATAGCACTTTTGGGTCATTCCCTGCCTGATCGAGCTGCATCGCAATATGGGTTCTGCGAGCGTTTTTTATATTTTTATGGTATTGGGCCAGATTGATCTTATATCTCCCTTTGTCCTGCGCATCATGGGAGTGGCACCATCGATGTGCCATGTTTTTGCAGAGTTGATTTTCGGCTTGTAGATTAGGGGAGTACCACGCTGTCTGGGGGGGACCCACCAGGCTAGGGCTCTGTATAAAGGAGCCAAATGATCAATGGTAGTTCTAACTGTAGAGTTAAAGTGGGCAAGGCATTCCTCCACATTATCTGACTCTAGAATCCAGGGTGTTGGAACAATACCCTGGAAATGGTCTGGAGTGGTTTTGTGCTATTGTCTGCGGAAACAAAAGAGGGTTGTAGGGGGAGCGTTGTGTAGCCTAGGGCCCCTAATTAAAAAGTCTATTAATGAGTGGTCCGTCCATGTTAGTGGGCATGGAGCGTTGCATGAAATGCCAGAGAGTTGGAAAAAATGAGAGCTAATGTATGCCCGGCTGAGTGTGTGGGGCCATCGTCGATTTTACCTAGATCAAGAGTGGCTAAGTCTGCCAGGAGCACAGAGACATTCTGTTTTGCTGTTTTTTCGATGTGTACATTAAAATCTCCTAAGAACACAAACTTTTTTGATGAGATGATGTGGGGGGCAATTAATTCCATTAATTGCAGTGAGAATTCAGCAAGGGGACCTGGGGGCTGATATACAAGGGCACCTTTCAAGCTTTTTTAGGGACCCAAGTCAATTCTAAAACCTAGAATTTAAATGTTATCATTACACCGATGATCAAGTATGGAAACTTTAATAGAATCTTTGTATATGATTGCAATACCCCCACCCGCCCTCAGTAGTCTATCCAGTCTTTGGATGTGGTAACCCTTCGGGAGTGCAACTGCTATGGCGTAGGTGGAGCTGGGTTTGAGCCATGTTTCAGTCAGGAATCCCATATCGGGGTTGTTAGAGGTAAGTAGGTCCCAGATTTGGACTGCGTGCTTGGGCAGGGATCTAACATTACTTAGAAAGCTGTTCCAGCTTTGCGCACATTTGCCCCTATGTTTTCTGGGGAGGTCTGGAGAAGAGTGTCGGCCTAGGGGTTGTGTTGACACATACCTAGTTCTGAAGGCATAGAGTCTACGGGTTTCCGTTCCAACTTCAGATTTTGAAATTGCAGGATCTACATATGAAGGGTCCCTCCATAACCGGGAGGGCCCCATGTGTTATATTTGTGTGCAATTTCATTTTTTTAAAGATGCTCAATCGACCATTCCTTAATTCATCAACTATTTTTGTTCTTCACAAGATGTTTTCAATAATAAAAGATTGCTGATGTCTTCTGTTTGTTGCACTGGTCTTTAATTCCTGGTCTGTATCTTAACAGGGCAGTCTCCTTCTTGGGTCATCCATAAAACATTTTGCGCATGGTGTGAACATCATGCAACGAACTGTAGTCAAGGGCAACAAAAGGCTGACTTTCAGAAAGCGGTCCCAGGCTTTATTCCCAATATTTTACATCTTGAAAAGGTTATTATTGTAGGTACAAGCTGTATGTAAGATCTTTCGAAACACCAGCCAATAAACTACATTCCCACTAATCACAGAATCTTTTTTTTTTCAGTTTGAAAAGCTTTATTAAGTAGATCAAAACAATGTAAAACATCAGTACAACAGCACAAAGAAATAAGAAGCAGGAATGTAAATAAATATGGAGAATATTGTGCCTTCATAACAAAAAAAACCCAAAAGGGGAAATCACTATACAAATGAAAAATGAAAAAGTGCTTTTATAACTTTTCATTTTGTAGGGGGGAGAAAGAGAGAAAGGAGGAAAGAAGAAGGGAGAAGGGGAAAGGAAGGGGAGCAGCAATGAATAAAAAATGGTAAACGGAGTAAAGAAGTGTAATGTAATAAAACTACATAATAATAGTAATAACAGTAATAATAATAATAACAATAACAAGTGATCATGAGGCACATTTAGATAAAAAGTCTGTTAAAGGGGACCAAAGTAAATCACGTTTAATCAACAAGGGGATAGAAGAAGCGCATGCACGATCTAATCTGTGATGATGGCAGAGTAAATTCCACCAAGCATTATAGACCACATTTTTGGTATCTTTCCAGTTAGTTGTTATAATTTGAAAGGCAATAGCAATGCAAAGGTCAATGAATTTATGAGTATGAAGCGGGACATCCCAAACTGGGGCCAAACCACCCAGAAAAACAGAAGAAATAACAAAGGGAACATTAGTAGATAAAATATTGTTAAGTGTAGACCAAATGTGTGACCACATAAGTTGAACTTTAGGACAAAGAAAGAACATGTGAAACAAATCACCAGAAATGCATGAACACGACCAACACTTCTTAGCATCTAACAATTTAAATTTGAACAGGTCACAGGGAGTATAAAATAATCTATTGTAGAAAAAGTAGAGGGTTTGCGTGGTACTAGCGGACCGAGAGGTAGAATGAAGTTTGGACCAAATGGAGTCCAAGGTGAGTGAGGGAAAAGTTTGATTGAGGTCCGATTCCCAGCTAAGTTTGAGGTTAGTTTTAGGCCTATCAACAGGTAAGGGAGAAAGTAGTCTATAAATAGCAGAGGCCTTAAGGGGAATATGAAAGTTTGGTGGAGAGGCAAGGAGGGGAGGTGAAGAGGAGGAAGGGATGTTCTGCAGGATAGTAAGGGATAGAGTTGGGAGAAGTTCGTGAAAATGTGCGCAGTATTTGTTAGAGATACCAAAAGAGTCACGGAGTGCTGGAAAGGTTAGTAAGGAATTATTAGAAAAGAGTTGCGTGTAAGTGAAAATTCCTTTATCGATCCATTCCTTCCAAAAGAGAGCGCGATTGCGTAGTTTAAGAGATTTATTATACCAAAGTGGAGCATCCAAATGAAGAGTAGAGGGTAAAGAGAATGAGCGGAAGAGGGCAAGTGTTAAAGATTTGGAATGCTTAAAAATAGGTGAAAGCAACTTTGGGGGTGATTGAGTGAGATTGGAAGCAATAAGAAAGGAGAAAGGGTGAAGTTGAGCCAATTCCAGAGAGCTCCAAGCCGTAATAGGAGGAGATGAGGATTCCAGAAGAAAAGGGCAAATTTGCTTGAGGGAAAAAGCAGAGTGAAAGCGTGAGATGTTGGGAAAGTTAACACCACCAAGATGTTTAGGTTGTTGAAGACGGAGGAGAGAGACTCTAGCCTTACGCTTATTCCACAGGAATTTGGAAAAAAGACTATTGACAGACTTAAAGAAGAAATGAGGGAGAGAGATAGGAAGCATGGAAATACAGAAGTTCACAATAGGAAGGAGCATCATTTTGATAGTGGAAAGGCGACCCCACCAGGAGAGGAAAAGAGGGGACCAGCGTTCTATAAGGGAAGAGAGCTTTTTAAGGATATCAGAGTGATTAATTCTGATAGTTTCTCTAATGGTGTTAGCGTATAAAACACCAAGACATTTAATAGAACAAGAATTCCATTGGAAACCGGAGCCTGAAACATGTGAGGAAGACAAAATTTATTAAGGGGGAGAACTTCTGTTTTGTCAATATTTAGTTTGTAACCAGAGACTGAGGAGTAATCATGTAGTAAAGAAAAGAAAGCAGGAAGGGCAACAGCTGGGTTGGAAATGTAAAGCAGAATGTAGTCTGCGTAAGCAGTAAACTTAATTTCCGCATCTTTGTAAATAAAGCCAGAGTAAGAAGGGGATTGTCGAATTTTCTCAAGGAAAGGTTTGAGTGCCAAAATAAAGAGGAGAGGGGAGAGTGGACAGCCTTGTCTGGTTCCTCTATGAAGGGGAAAATAATCGGATTGCATACCATTAATTCATATAGAAGTAGAAGGAGCAGAATAAAGCAATTGGACGAGTTTGAGAAAAGTGGGGCTAAAACCGTGCCAGCGCAGGGCGCCAAACATAAAGTCCCAATTGACACGGTCAAATGCCTTCCCGGCATCTAGAGTAATAGCTGCTAAAGGGTTATCCATTTTAGCAGAGAGATGGATAATATTGAGAAGGGTCCTCGAATTATCAGTAATGGACCTACCCTTAACAAAGCCGGATTGGTGAATATTGACCAAGTCAGGGATAATAGAATTAATACGTAGAGCCAAAATTTTAGGGAGATGGGTCGATAATTTTTACACAGGGTCCTTATCTTTTTTGGGGAGAAGAACAAGCATAGCCTGCGTGAAAGAACCTTTAGATTCACCAGTGGAGAAAAAGTGATTAATTAACTGGAGTAAATGAGGAATCAGGACAGATTTAAATTGGAGGAAGAAACGAACAGTAAAGCCGTTGGGACCAGGCGTCTTATCTTTGGGGAGAAGAGAAAGGGCAGCAAGAATTTCTTTTTCTGAAATCGGGGCGTCGAGAGAAGAGAAATCCACCAAAGGAGTGGGGGATTTAAAGACAGAATTAAAGAAAGAATCCAATTGCTCTACTGAAGGGGTGGACTCAGGGGTATAAAGAGCAGAATAAAATTGAACAAAACAATCCAGAATTTTTGCATCAGAAGATTGGGGCGAGCCTTGTGAATCTTTAATCGAGACAATTTCGATTTTTGTTTCTTAATTTTGAGGTAATTTGCCAGAGCTCTACCAGCCTTATTGCGACCACCATATATCTTAGCATTAAATTGAAGAAGCTGATTAGAGGCAGATTCCCAAGAATGTTTATTAAATTGCATTTTAGCGGCAATGAGAGAGGACAGAGAATCAGGAGAGTTGGTAGTATAGTAAAGATGTTCAAGTTCTTTGATACTTTTTAGCTAGGAAGAAGCCTGGGAAAGCACCTTCTTCTTTTTTACGTGACACAAAATCAATAATACAACCACGAGCAGTGGCCTTAAAAGCATCCCAAAGGAAATGAAAGTCAGAGGAAGAGTGTAAGTTAGTAGTGAAAAAGTTATCCATGAATTGAGTGAAGTGTTCGATGAAATTGGGATCAAGTAATAGGGAATTGTTAAAGCGCCATCTGCGGAACTGAGGAGTGGGGAAGGGGTAGTCCATATCTAAAATAACCGGGGCATGATCTGAGATGAGGATAGAGCCTATTTCTGAGTTGGTCATGAATTGAAATGCATGATGGGAAAGAAAAATATAGTCAATACGGGAGAGGGAATTATGCACAGGAGAAAAAAAAGAAAATTCCAGAGAGTCAGGGTGGGACAACCTCCATGAATCCATAAGGCCCCTGGAGGAAATGGATCTGTGGAAGGATTTTTGCATTTTATTGGGAACGTAGCGGGCTTGTGATTTGCGGTCCAAAAAAGGGTCCATCAATTAATTAATCACAGAATCTTAAACAAGTCTCCAAACGAAGACACTAGTAACCAAATTTGGAAGTAAAAACAACACCAATAAAATAGCAACCGCTGTTTTGTCACGTGTTTTGCCTTTGATACAAAGTTACTGTTGCGTAACTTATGAATGTTAAACAAGTCTCCAACTAATTTTAGAATGGCTTTTCCTTTTTTTTTTACAAAGTATCACGTGCTCTTACTACACACCTACTTTGCATTTGTAAAAGGATCCTCTGCAGTATGCCCCAAGTAATATTTCATTGTATTGAAAGGGACTAAAACATTAAACTAAAGTTCCAAAAAAAAATGACACTTTAACAAGTCCCCATCTACACGCTGCACAAGTTGCCCAGTGTAGTACGTCATTTTACCAGACGTTTTACTGAGCTGGTTGGCATGAGGAGTTAATGACTTGCCATGCGGCTGAACGCCATGCAGCACCCCATCAGAATCATAAAGGTAAACACAAAATGACAAATCCCACAATGCAGTGTTCCTGGCCATAAAAATCCCATAATTGGATACATTGAAAAAATAGTTTCTTCACTTTGCATATTTTCTTACTGGGAAACTACATGATAAGATTAGCAAGACTGTTCGAGATGTCTGCAGCTGGAGATACCACTGTTTACTCATACATTTGTATGTTCTAGTGCAACTTCCAGCCACTGCAGCATTGTGTTTTCAGAAATAGGAACGTCCGTAAACAACTGTAGAAAGGAATATATATGCCCTTGCTTCGCTATTTGTGCTTGAGGCTGCAGTGTCTGGTTAATGGGAGTGATCTTTGTATATGCCTCAGATACTCTCTTAGGGGCATATCAACAAGAGACATAACGCTGCTTTTCCGGCACATAGCGCCGGAAAAGCGGCGATTATTTTAACTCATTATCATCAAAGCACTGCTAACATGCATTAGCGCATGTTAGCAGCCGTTACATTAACACCTCGGCCCGCATCGCTAATGAGATGCGAAATAGGGGCATATTATCAAGGGGGTTTATCTCCGCTTTTTTGGCTTTAAAAGCCAAGAAAGCGGAGATAAAATTATCTCCCTATTACCTAGCTGTCGCTAACACCAGTTAGCGACAGCTAGTAGGAGATAGCGACCATCTTTGGCCCCACTTTGCATGTCAGTGATATTTATCACTAATAACATGCAAAGTGGGCGTGCCAAGATGTTAGCGACTGGAAACAGTCGCTAATATCGCTATCTCCCATTACCAATTTTTGGAGATTTTCGCGCTAAGCTCGAATATCTCCAAAAGCTAACACCTGCCCTGAGCAGTTCTTAGCCATGTTATCCAATGGGAGGTGGATAACATGGCTAAGAGCATTAGTTCGCTAATGCATGAATATCGCTGACTTTTCAGCGATATTCATGCATTGCGGCCGATTTTTATCGCATTTGCGATAAACCTTGGTAATACCAAGGTTTATCTGCAATGAAATTCGCCGCAGCACGGCGATAATTTTTTCACGCTAACCAAGCAATAGCGATAATTATTGCTATTGCTTGGTAATATGCCCCTATATATGCCCTTGCCCCCTAATTTGTGCTTGAGGCTGCAGTGTCTGGTTAATGGGAGTGATCTTTGTATATGCCTCAGACACTCTCTTAGGGGCATATCAACAAGAGACATAACGCCGCTTTTCCGGCACATAGCGCCGGAAAAGCAGCGATTATTTTAACTCATTATCATCAAAGCACTGCTAACATGCATTAGCGCATGTTAGCAGCCGTTACATTAACACCTCCGCCCGCATCGCTAATGAGATGCGAAGTAGGCGTTGCTTCCCAGAAACAACAGGGAAAAACCTGCTAACCAGACATCGCAGTATTTGCAAGCCGGCCCAGGACAAGCGAGGCGATAATAAAAGCCAAGCTAACCGTGGTTATCGCTGTTATCTAACGTCTCTTTTTTTCAGACTGAGCTATCTGTATAATGGGAGGTGGATCAGAAGATTAAGTCCAGATCTCCCTATTATCTACATTTTCATTAGCGCAGTTCCCTTTTCGTGGGATTTTGCACGCTAATGCTCATTCTCACCGTCTATCACCGGATTTCACATCGCCTGTTATAATACGCCGCTAACACGGCGATGTTATCTGGCAATAGACGGCGATAATGACAAACGAGCTAAACGCGTTAAGCGATACTTTTCACGTGTTCTTGTTGATATGCCCCTTGGTTACGCAACCGATACCTCACAAGGAAAGAAACATGCTGAAAAGACTAGTACGGCTGGGTCGATTAAGTACATGAGGAAATATACTCATTGCAGCTTATTACACTAAGCACACAATAAATATGGATAAAGATAAAAACAGCAAAAAATAAATATAAACAGGTGGAAATGTCAAAAAAATACCATACCACCAGGAGACCCCATCCATAACATGGGGACCACATGTGTTATGGAGTTCAACCAGAGTGTGTTCTTAGCTTATCAATATTGGGGGATAAATCAAGAATGATCCAGACAGGAAAAAATACCTCCCAAGCACAGGCCAAATTTTCCAGTAAAACCGTCCTCATTCGGAAACCAATGCAATTAAAATGATTCAGGAACACCATGTTCATGCCCTACTCAACAAGTGTCTTGAACCATCACAAGAACCCAGGGAACGAAGATAAAAAACGCAGTGACTCACACTAAGAAGGCAGCCTAAGCTAAAAAAATCCTTCCTTAAATGTATCAGTAACACATGCCTAAAAAGGGATCTATTCATATTAAAGCGAACATATATTTTTACAAATCAGAAACTTTGGAAAAGCAATTAATATTGGGAGATAGTTTAAAGCATGCAAAGTACTCTTGGGAAAGATTGCAAAGTGGGTTGGGGACAAATGCCCACAGGCGAAGCAGTACTAGAGCGAGAGTTTACAACAAAGAAAACAACCAGCAGCGAGCTCAGAGGGGTGTTGTAGGCGAGCATGCACTGTTGAGGGTGGGGGGGGGAGAGGGGTGAGCTGGTATGGGAAAGGGTACCGGGAGATTAACTTCAGCCCAGCGGCGGGTGCCCAAAAAAGGAGGCGGACAGCTTTCACTCTATAGGAACTTTGCCAACATAAAAGCAGCACACAGGGCAGGTACTGACTGCTGGTATCAGAACAAACCTCTCCACGATAAATCAATAAATTTGAGTAGTAAACCTACAGCCTCACTCCACCTCACTATTGTAACTTACCTCAGCTATCTCCTAGGCTAGCCTATATCTTCATAAATTCAATCCCATTCTGCAAATATTGAAAATAGAAACAGGGCGCTATAAGTTAACAACAGTTGTGGTGCTAAAGAAAAAAGCTCGGACATGTGGGAGGGGTAATGTGGTGTGGGGAATAGGAAGGGGAGATTAGAAGCAGCACAGCTGGTGCCAAAGGCAAGCACCACAATTCGTAACAAGCATTGCAATGCAATAGACTTGCATTCAGGCGTGACCTATTGCATTGCATCACAGACAACGGGAGGGGGGAGTGCGGGAGGGGGAGGGGGAGAAGGTACGGACAACTGGAGTGCGGGCAGGGGAGGGGGGAGTAAAGGGGGAGAGAAGGCATGGACAACAGGAGTGCGGGCATGGGTGGGGGGGAGAAGGGACGGAAAAAAAATAGCGCTCACAGCCTAAATAACAGGTACCGTACTGTGTAACACTCGAAGTAAAGGGGCCAGTAGCCATGGGAGGGTACAAATGACGGCATGGTTATAATGAGGAGGGACTAACAAGCCTCATAATCAATCAGAAGACAGCATTTACGAAGGACAAAGACACAAGCCAATGAAAAAATGGGCCGGGCAGTGGGTGGGGCTTCCCTCACACAGTCAACTACAGCTGTGACGCTTGATAATGCGGGCTCCTTTGTGGCTGTAAATCAGATTGCAGTGTCATTTGGTGTCGAGCTAGGTGAGTTGCAGCGCGTGTGTTTCCCTCCTCCCTATGCTCCGGTCAAGTGATGCTCGCCTCCCCTTGTCAGTCTGTAGCCTAACCCGCCCCCCCCTCCCGCTGTCCGTGTGCCGTTAACCCGCCCCCCTCCCCCTCCCGCTGTCCGTGCTTAATGCTTGTTACTTATTGCCAGGTCTGAAGCCCTACAGGGCCCACCCCGCTTAAAACATGCTGTTTGGCGGAAAACTCCGAAGTGATGGGTGTAATCTTTTCAAAAGTCTCAGGCATTCTATGCTGTATTCCGGCTCAGTGTCTCTCACCCACCATCACCTGTCAGGCAGAGACCCCCATGTACAAATCATGAGCAGCTTTTAACAAGAAAAGTACTGGTCTGCAAGCAAATTAAACATTCAGTGTGTTGGCGTTTTTGGCCCCAGTCGGTTTCATTACACGTGCTGTTTTTCTCACTGACCACTGGGCACGTACATTTTATTATCCATACTGAGTAATTAGATCAGGCTGTGATTGGATAACAGGAATTTCCTCCAGGGCTCAGATGTTTGTGGCCTAACCCCCCCCCCCCTTCAGTGCTCACTTCACTTTCTGGGAACACCTTCCTCCCCCCACCTTCCAATAGTCTGCCCTCGCCACCCCCCAGTGGATTCAATCTAACAGGACAGCCTTCTGATTCTATTGGTTCTCCCGCCGTGACCATCAAAAACTGATGGTTCTTGTCTGTGTCCCCTGTCATGCTGCCTCCTGGCTATATTGGATTGTCTTGCATGTTAACCTCCCAGTGAGGCTTGATAATGCAGGCTCCTTTGTGGCTGTAAATCAGATTGCAGTGTCATTTGGTGTCGAGCTAGATGAGTTGCAGCGCGTGCGTTTCCCTCCTCCCCATGCTCTGGTCAAGTGATGCTCGCCTCTCCTTGTCAGTCTGTAGCCTGCTATCTTACACTCTGAAATCGAGGGGTATCCCATGATTTTGCACATTGAGACTGGATGGACGAGGTCTGGTGGGTCAGCAGGCATTGACTCACTCTGGCTCTTCAGGTCGCGGAGTTTCCCAGGTTAGTTATTATTAATCATTTTTATTGTTTGCGAGAGATTAAGCTATTGGCCTTGTAAATGGCAATGACATTTATTTCTCTGTTTTCAAAACCAACACATAAATAAAAAATTTGTCATTTACAATGTCAATAGCTCTAACTTTTACAAAGGCGAAACCGTTGCATTGTAAATGCTTGTTTAGGACTTGTGCCCTGCCTCGGAGTATCTGCCAGCTCCCACTCCCAAATCACAAATTGTCTTTCGGCCACGCTTAGCTTCTGCAAATTCTATTGGTGCTGATTTTAACATGCTGCCTTCTTGTGAATAAGTATAAATGTGCTGGAAGGTCATTCTCCACACCCTCCTACACTTTTTTCATTGCAAGCAAAGCAGCAAATCGAAAAAACAGTGTCTGCTTGTTTCACATGCAGAAGCAAACGAGAACACAGTAGCTGCCAAACGGCTTATTGGCATATGTTACGCCAACGATCAGTTCTAGATATTTACCTAACTGTGCTTTGCATCATGGTATTCTCTGGTCTGCCTGTCCAATTATATATAAATATTTTTAATCCCACCATACCAAATGCTGTTAGCTCACATTCTAGTTTGGCTTGGTGCCACTAACTAGTAAAAAACATTTGTGACATATTTTGAGAAAGTCCACATTTTGATTCACATCACCTGTTAAAACGTGCATTTTTTCTGAAGTTTATTGAAACTAAAAGTAGCCGCAGTACTGTGAGTAACCCCCACACCTCACAGAAAAAGTCC
Source organism: Lissotriton vulgaris (assembly GCF_964263255.1). Lineage (NCBI taxonomy): Eukaryota > Metazoa > Chordata > Amphibia > Caudata > Salamandridae > Lissotriton > Lissotriton vulgaris. The sequence continues at coordinate 76,817 of NW_028250343.1, read as the reverse complement.
ACAGCTTGTGAGGCAACAATGAAAGCTTCTCTTTTTCACGAAACGGGTAGAGTTCAGGAAGGAGCTATGCAAGTGCCCCTTTCCTCGCAGAACTATTACAGCCCGGGTAGCAGAAGTGCAAGCTACCCTTCTTCCCAGAAGAGGAGGAGCGTGGCGGCAGTAGTGCAAGTGACTATCCACCACTTGATACCTCCTCCCAGGCAACAGGGGCACGTGAATTACAAACAGAACACCTCTGTCAGTGATTGATCTGCTGAGCTGATTGTATGGGTAATTGTAATTGTATATATATATAGCGCTTGCTACCCCTGACGGGGCGTCAAAGCGCTTTTCGGTGAGAAGAAAGCTACTCTGGAACCCAAAAGGATTAGTGGTGGATTAGAATAGGACAATATGAGTATAGTATTAGTATAGGGAGGAGGTATGAGTTAATATGAGCGGAGAACCTGTGATTCTGTCAGTTGGATTGAATTGAGCAATGGAGGGATAGAAGAATGAAGAAAAACAGAATTGTTAATTGGGAGATCATAGTAGTAAGTTGTGGTCTGGGATGAGTAAAGGAGAGGGAAGAGCCTCTAGAAAGAGACTGAAGAGAAAGAGAATCAGAGTAGAAAAATGAGGTTTAGGATGAGTCAAAGATGAGATAACATGAGGGAGAATGTAGTAGTGTTGTTTGAGGGATCATAGTAGTAAACTGATGTTTGGGGTGAGCCATCAGGTGTAGAGGAGGGAGGAGTCCAGGAAGGGTTATTTTGGAGTTCTTAGTTGTAGAAAGGATTTGGGATGACAGAGAGTGAACATAGAGGATACATTGATAAAGGTGTAGGGAGGTGGTTGGACAGAATAAATCTTTCGAGAGACTATTTTTTTGTACAAAAGGACTAAAGTAATAAATATATAGACACATGGTTGCATAGTAAGGGAGTATATGTGTAAGGAATATAACATATTGAGATATGTGTGTTTTGTTTTTGTGGAGTAGTGAGAAGAGCTATTGGTGTAGTGGTTTTCTGTGAAAGATGTGTATGTGGAGTACTTCTGGTGAGTGGTTTATGAACAGTACAGGGGTGGTGATGTGTTTTGGAGACAGTATATGGTGTGTAAGAGGGGATGGTCGAGAGTTATGAGTGTTTGTGTTAGATTTCAAAGCTGGAATAGGAAATGCTTGTGGGGGAGTGCCGTTTAAGGATTGTATGGTTGTGTGTAACTGGTAAAAAGAGGAGGCTGGTATTGGTGGATCGTGTGTTGGTAGGCTGAGTATTAGGTTTTGTCATGTTAAAAGGGGATCTTTTAGGAGCAAGTAGAGGATAGAACTGGTGTTTTGTTTGAACAGGGAGTGTGGGTCTGGATGCATTTAAGTTATGTATAATGTAGCTTTGTGTTGTGTTGGTGATGTGTGGATGTGCTAGTAGTATAGGACAGAGTTATGTTTTCTAAATAAGCAGTCTGGGTATAATTCTGTGAAAGTGTGGTTTGTGGGGTTTTGTAGTGGTTTTGTAGCGGTTCAATACACATTGAGATCTGCATGAGGTTTGTGGTGCATGAGTTGAATGCCTTTGCTGATATTTTGTTTGGAGGTTGGCGGATGTGGAGGGCTTAAGGCAGTAGCTCGTAAGTGAAAATTGGGCAGCATCTCTGGCCCTAGGCCCGACCCGAACAGGCCAAAACAGGCAACTGCCCTTGTCCTCTCTGCCCAGTCTAAACAGGCAACCCTTGTCCTCTCTGCCCTTAGCCTCGATGCCTGAGCTGAGATGCCCTGAGTCCATTCCTAAAATTGCCCTATTGGCCAATGGAACCCTAGCCAGAAACCTTAGCCAATCAGAACACTAACCCTGTACCCTAGAGCCAATGGGAGACCTGGCCCTATTAACCAATCACAGCCCTAGCCCTAGCATTCAATCAAAGCCAAAGCCCAAATCCCTAAATCCAATAGGAAACCCTAGCCCAAACAGCCAATCAGAACTCAAACCCTAGACACTTAGGGTCATATTTACAAGCCCCCTGCGGCACCAGTACGTCACTTTTCGTGACGTACTGGTGGCGCAGGGGGCTCCTCCATATTTACAAGGAGAAGAAAAGCCACCCTCCGTGACTTTTCCTCTCCTCGTAAATATGGCCCCTTCACACGCAGCACTCTGTGTGGAAGGGGCGTTCCATGGGTGTTGCTGTGGGTGTTCCCACGCAACACCCATGGAACCAGACACATCTACGTGCGAATGGTACGCCACCCTAGAGGTGGCGTAGCGAGGTGCAACAAGGAGAAATGTTTTCATTTCTCCTTGTTTTTTTCTCTTTCAATGCGTGCTGCATTCTACAGCACGCATTGAGAGAGGAAAAAGCCTCTTGTGATTGTTTTTGTGCCGGAAGGTGTCCCTTCCTGCACAAAAACAATCTCCACATGACGCAGTCACCCTTGCACCATGGTGCAAGGGTGCCTGCGCCGGCGCATGGCTGCAGTTTGTGCACCAGCACAGGGGAAGCACAGAGATGCAACATATTCTTGTAAATATGTCGCATCTCTGTGCCTTCCAAACTAACGCAGCACGGCACAGCAAAATGACTTGCTGCACTGTGCTGCGTTACTTTGATGTAAATCTGCCCCATAGTCCTATAAAAGTACTAGTCCTAGCAACCACGCACAGCAACAGATGCAACAACCCATAGAAAACGTAAATAAAAGCCAAGTGACCTTAACCCCCGACTGCTGTGGCATGGAGGTGCTCCTCTATTCGGAATCTCCTTGGATGCAGACATGCAAAATCCATACTTCTTAGCTTCCAGATAATACTTTTCAGGTAAGGAACAATTTTGAAGCCACTAAAATACTGCTTTTCGCGCATTTGAACGAATCCCTTTTTAAGCCAAAAACAAGTGCTCCATACACTTTCCGAGCACAGTTTAAAACCACAGAGTAGATTAAGCTGTCTCCTTAGCCACTGAGGTGTATGGATGGTGAGGCGTAATACAGTCTTTGTGAAAAACTAGGAGGGAAATGTATACAGTCACGGGTAGAACAAAACAGCAGTTTGAAAATACTAAGTTTGCAGATAGACAAGAGGTAAATTCCTATAGACATGAGTAGAACAAAGCATAAGTTTAAAAATACCAAGTTTGCAGAAAAATAAATAGGGAAATATAAACCGACACAGGTAGGAGAAAAACACTTTTTTAAAAGCAGAACTAAATATCTAGACTGCGGTAAAGAGCTTGACTTCCTATGAGGATTCAGGAATGTTAGCCTAAATGGACTTGAACATGCACTACATCTGGTTTATACATTTGAGAAAGACTCATTAGGCAGCAACATGTTGCATTCTGGGATTTTTGAAGTTCGATCTTTAACGTTGTATTTGTGGATTCAAAAATCTCTGCATGCGCAGGAGGAGGAGCTTCGCGCGCATTCAAGATGGTCGCTTGAGCTCTGAGCTCCCGAAACCCTCGCTGCCTCCACCGTCTATCCTGGCGCAAATCCTGTTTCTGACGACAGGTTCTAGTAGCTAAGACTCTCCTGATCTGAAAGGCCTTTTTCAGATTTTGAATCGGATGCCGGACGCCCGAATTACTCCTTCCTGAAGCCTGGAGGCCTACACCGTGGCTCATTCCGGGACTTGGATATCCGGAGCACCCCGAAAGTAGTTGAACAACAACAGCTTGTGGAAGGGGACGGCTACCTTGGGTCTACTTTCGGTTTCGTTTTCTCTGGCTACGAAGATTGGAGGTGGCAGCCTAGTGATCAAGCTGGCCTGTGAGCGCAGTCGCTCGACTGATCTTCACCGACGCCTTGCATTCCAGTCTCTCGTGGTTTTTCCTTGTGGGCAGCCATTTACACCAGGTCCCAAAAGCCCCTGAGGGGCGCGCAACCCACCATGGCAGGCAAGTCTGATAGTGACAAGCGGTCCCTCAAGAACATGACTCGCGGGGGCGTAACTCAGACCACCATTATGGACAGATTTGCGCGCAATAAGGGCTCACCCAGCGGGACTGGCAAAACCCCGGAGGACCTTGGTAGTGGCCCCCCTGAGTCGGAGGAGCCAACTCTTCGAGACGTGATGGGCGCCATTGCCAGTATACAATCATCGATGGGCCAACAATACGAAACCTTGGCAGCCAAGATCGACATGGTGGCGGTGGATGTGGGCCTGATTAGGACGGACTTGGCCAAGACTAACGAGAGAGTCAAGTCGTTGGATGTCAAGACAGCCAGTCTCACCACTGATGTCTCCGAACTCCAGACTGAGATCCGGACTCTTCGGACCTCGAGTGATCAGTTTGCCCGCCGGCTTGAGGATTTCGAAAGTTGCGCTAGGCGCAATAATGTCCGCATAGTCGGAGTTCCGGAGTCCTCAGCCGATCAATCGACGGACTTACTCGTTGAAGATCTGATCCTCAACCACCTCAATCCTAAGGGCCTGAGTAACCTTTTTGCGGTGGAGCGTGCCCACAGAGTCCCGGGCGGCAGACGCAAGCAGGGGGCTGCCCCGCGACCCATCATTGCGCGGATCTTTAACTACAGGGACAGGGACGCCATTTTGCATGCTTCGAGGACTAGCGGCCCCACCAAGTTCGAGAATGCGTCCATCAACTTTTACCCTGATTTAACCCCTTCGGTGCAGAAGCAGAGACTGGGATTTTCTGGGGTGAAGCAGAGACTAAGAGACCTGGGCATGAAGTATGCTATGCTTTTCCCCGCCTGATTGCGCATCGAACATAACGAGCGGGTGCTCTTCTTTGATATGCCAGAGGTGGTCAGTGACTGGTTGGACACATTATCTATGCCACGGTACAATGCGGACAATTCAGAGGTGCTGAAGGCAGCCAATGGGACCAGGAGGAGTAGGGGCACCGGCGGGTGCTACTATCGTATCGTACTACGCTGGATTGTTATCCTTTTTTGGGTCAATGACATTCTTAAAAACAAGCCCTGGTGCGGCGGGGAGTTCGGGACTTTTCCTCCTCCCGGGGTGTTTCCTTTTCTACTTGTAGTTTAGTTGTCTGGGGTAGGGCGACAGGCACATTGCAGAATGGGGTGGTTTTCTGGTTTTATCGCAGGGGTGCAGGGTGAGGGGTTGTTGTTCTGGTATCCTGGGGGAGGGGGGGTTCTTTTTATTGTTTGTATTGTTCTTGTGGCTACGTATTGTTGTATGGCTTATTCTGTGTTTCCTTCGTGGGGTTTGGGGGACCGACTACTCACTTTCGGGATGGGGTTAGGGGGTTGAGAGTCTTGAGTTGGAATGTCAACGGCTTGGGGGACAAAATAAAACGGGGAATTGTACTCCAATATGTGAAGCGCCATTCCCCCGACATTGTATTACTGCAAGAAACGCACCTGGTGGGGAACACGTTCCATGCAATGAACCGGAGGGGCTAGCGGTTGGTGGCACACTCGGGATTCACTTCGGGCTCTAGAGGGGCTGGTGTTATGATCCGTAGTTCCCTTCCCTTGGAGATTGATGAAACGATATTGGACGACAGAGGAAGGTATGCGGCGATTGTTGGTAGGTGGGAGGGGCGAACGGTTGCCATCCTCTCGATATATGTCCCCCCGGGTTTACAGGCCACCACATTTGTTGACCTGGGGAAATTGGTATTGAGGCTTCCTGAGGGGATTCTGGTGGTTGGAGGGGACTTCAACTCGGTGGTTGACGGCCTGGAAGATCGACATCCTCCCAGGGCTCTTACACCATCGCATTCCTGCCTGAATGGTTTCTTGGAAATGTTTGGTATGGTGGATTGTTGGCGGATGCTTCACCCAGGGCAGGCCCAATATACTTTCCACTCCGGGGCCCATGGGAACTTAGCCAAACTTGACTATATTCTTGTGCCCGCAGCCCAGGCCACGACGGTGCGAGAGGCCCGACATTTGCATAGAGGCATTTCGGATCACTCCCCGCTATGGATCCATATAGATCTCCATTTAGACGCAGGGGGCCGGGTCGCCCCAATTAATCCCTGGCATCTCCGTGTCCCAGAGACCAGGGCTGGGGTGATTAAAGCTATAGACCACTACTTCGCTGACAATGTGGGATCGGTGTCTTCGTCTGTGTCCCTATGGGAGGCTTTTAAAACTGTGATACGGGGTCAGACACTGTCGCTAGTCGCCAGCTCTAAAAAGCGCCACAATGGAGAGGTTGAACAGCTGGAGTCTGATATAGTGGCTTTGGAGAGGGATCTTGAGTGTGGGGTCACGCGTGAAAAAGTGCATGTTTTGCAACTGAAGCAGTCTGAATATAAAGCCTTGGTCACGAATGCCGCGAAAGCTATGAGTCGAGAACAACAGGGCCGTTTGTATTATGTGGGCGATAAGGCGGGGAAGTTGATAGCTTGGTTGGACAAGAGGGAGAGATTGAATCGTGTGGTACCAGTGGTTGAGCGAGTGGATGGTGTACGTGTGACGGATCCGTTGGAGATTGTGGAGGAGTTTGCTTGTCACTTTCAAATGGTGTACGCGCCGGTCTCGGACCGGCCGGAGGAAGACTCCCATCTTTTGCTTAGGGATATCGCTTTGCCTTGCCTATCCGACTCTGACAGAGAGCTAATGGAGGCGGATATTTCCACTGATGAAGTAGCGCTCGCTATTCGCTCCATCCGCTCTGGAAAAGCCACGGGCCCAAACGGCATACCCATCGAGCTGTACAAGTTGTGTCCGAACAAAATGGAGTCGTATCTTCGTTCGATGTCCTTGAAGTCCAGGGAGAGGGGTACGCTTCCCCGTGACCAACGCTTAGCGTCTATCGTGGTGATCCCTAAAGAGGGTAAATCCCGTGAATTCTGTACCTCCTATAGACCTATCTCACTTCTGAATGTGGAACCTAAAGTTTTGGCGAAAGTATTAGCTAACCGTCTGATTAAAATGATTGGAGATTTGGTGCACCCAGACCAGTCTGGCTTTATTCCAGCCCGTAATACTGCGCTGAATTTATATTGTCTTCATGGCGTGCTGGCGAGGGCGGAGTAGCTACGCGAACCGGCCATTTTGGTTTCTTTAGATGCCACTATGGCATTTGACACAGTGGAATGGCCATATCTATGGGCGGCTCTGGCGAAGTTTGGCTTCGGACCGGTGTTCATCGGATGGGTCCGATTACTCTATGAGGAGCCCCTGGACCAGGTGGTCGTTAACGGTCGAGTGTCGGCTCCCTTTTTTTCTGGGGAGGGGTACGCGGCAAGGATGCCCTCTGTCTCCGCTGCTTTTTGCCTTGGCTCTAGAGCCCTTGGCCGCTTGGTTGCGATGGGAGCCGTCCCTCAGGGGTATCAGGTCAACCCCCGGTTTTGAAGATCGCATTTCACTTTATGCGGACGACATTCTCCTTTACCTCACCTCCCCTCGGAAATCTCTGGGGGTATTGTTCGACGTCCTTAATTTCTTTGGGAGGAACTCTGGACTGATCATCAATTGGGGTAAGTCTTGTGTGTATTCGCTCACAGACGATACTCCACTTGTACCGCGCAATTGTCCAATACAAATTTCGTCCACCGGGTTCAAATATTTACTTATCTATATTTCGCGTGATTCGGCTGTCAGGTATCAGTGCAACTTACTCCCCCCGCTTATTTGCTTAAAAGCAGACGTAAAAGCCTGGAGCAGACTGCCGCTGTCCCTGGTGGGCAGAGCAGCCTTATTCAAAATGATGTCCCTTCCCAGATTTTTGTATGTGCTTCAGAATACCCTGGATCTAGTGCCTTCCAGCTACTTCCACGAGATCAAGTGCCTACAAAGGAAACTGCTGTGGGCCGGACGTCCCCGGATTGCCTTGGCTAAGCTTACGTTGCCTTGGTATGATGGCAGTATTGAGTTGCCGGATATACGACGCTATTACTGGGCCTCACAACTGAGCTCGGTTAACCATGCGATGTATGGTCAAGCTTCTAACTCGGCTTTTGCTACGGATAAAAGGCTACTGCCGGGCGGAGACTATAACAGGGCGCTTTATTCCAAACGGTCCGATGTGGCGTTGACTGGGCCTACCAGAGTTGCGGTGCGGGTCTGGTACAACGCTAATGCTGCTATGGGCTGGTCAAACACTCTCACTCGAGCGACTCCACTCTACGCAGCTGAGAGGTTGGGGAATTTGTGGACTACCAAGGGTTTCGAAAAATGGGACCTTATTGGGATTAGTAAGGTGGGGACCTTTGGTGGAAAGACAAGATAAAGTCTTTTGAAGAGTTGCAACTAGAATTCAAACTCAGTCATCGAGAATACTTTCGGTACCTGCAGGTCCGACACGCCCTTTCCTCTGTTTTTCCGGCTGGCACGCTCGTTCCAGAATCCTCACCCCTGGAGGACAGAGTACTCGATGGCCACGTCCCGGACAGTACGATCTCTCTTATATATAAAAAGCTGATAAACGACCGAGCAGACCTTCTTTTACAGCTCTGTATGGCCTGGACCGGTGATGGACTGGAACTTGATGATGAGGACTGGCAGGCGGCGATATCCTCCCCGAAGGAGGTAGCAATCTCGGCCCGTCTGAGATTGGTGCAGTTAAAAATCCTACACTGAGTGTACATGACGGGTCCTCGCTTGTTGCGTATGGGGTATGTCTCAGATGATTTGTGTAAGCGCGGGTGTGGCATGGTGGGTACATTCCTAAATATTTTGTGGGAATGTCCGGCGGTAGTGTCCTTTTGGAATCGTGTGCATGGTGTTATGACTGAGGTGACGGGTGTTTCGCTTTTGCCTGAGGCCCGAAGGTGTCTATTGAATGTGTGGGAGCCCAATGATTATAATGTGGCACAGACGCAGTGGGCCACCTTGGGTAATATGATCGCTAAGCGTGACATTGCGCAATTGTTGGGATCGTCGAGGGCACCCAGTCTGTCGGCCTGGTCTAGAAACATGGACTGGCGCCTCTTTCGTGAAAAAACAGTCTACATTGCTCGGGGCAGGCCCAAGAAATGGGGGAGGGTGTGGAATCAGTGGAACCAATATTGTTGTGAAATTTGTATCCCCCCTTTTGAGCCTCCACCGGAGGTGATACACTCCCCTTAGCGTGATGTTCCTTCTAGTTTGGATTTTTGTCTATGTATTGCTGGTCAGCTCTCTTTCCCCCTTTCCCCCCCTCGTCTGCTCTTCCTATAAACTAGGTAACAGTTGTGGATGTGGTACTCCCTCCCCAGAAGGATCACTTATGTATCTGCCTTCCGTTTAGCCTCTGCAGTTATTTTCTTTACTTTTGGTTGGTTGGTTTTAAAAAAAACACAAAACAAAAACCTTATTCCTCCTGTGATGTAATGTACGACATGACATGATTGTTTAATTGCCGCCGGGCCCTTGGGTTGTCGGCTGAAGGGCTGTGTATTCATTCATCCTGATATGATTATTGGAAATGTTGCCAGCCGACCTGATGTGGCCGTATGATTGCTATTGTATCTCCATGTTTATCAATAAAGGTTTTTAAAAAAATAAAAATAAAAAAATAAAAAAATCCCTGCATGCAAATCCCTCATTTCACTCATCCCCACTAACACCTATGAGCAGTGGCCCACTCTGAGTCAGAGATCTCTCATTGCAGTGGGCCCTCGACATTTATGACCCAAAGTTAAAAGGGGTTTCAGGGTCTGCCTATATCGTTCATTTAAAATGGCCCAGTCAACCATCAAATATGCTTTCCCCAAAACCCACCACATACAAGAAACAATAGCCACAGAACAACTAGAAAAATCAAGACTCCCTCCTACAGTCACAGCCCTCATGCGCCCACCGGAGCCGCCATCAAGTACGTAGACCTGGAACACAACTTGGGCGAGAAACCAAGCTCTCTAACCCATGCAGTTTCCGGGGGCACCAATCAAAGAAAAAAGATGGAAGGGCTGCGGCAGCAGAGTTGCAGCAAAGTTGCAGCAGCGGAGCGTGCTGTTCCTAGAGACACATGCGGACAGGGGAGTCATGAGGTCCTGCTGTATCTGAGACGGTGAGCATAATAAGACCTAATAGGGCCTTAAAGTATCTCTCACGGGGCGTGGCTCAGATGGCGGCCTGACCGGACGTGTTTCACGAGGCTCCCCGGCCCTGAAACCCGTATAGCCTCCCTCACAGAGCGCATTACCCCTTTCCTTCACAAATTTCACGACTACGAGGACCAGTGCTCTTCCCCAAGAGCCCTTACCTGCAGACCTGAACTGCTCGGCCCGCTGGAGCCGCGAGGTGTGCGGCGGAGGCCCCAGCCAATGACAGACAGCGAAATGGCGGCCGTGAGAGCTTAGCGCCCGGAGTGATCCCGGCGTTCCAGTGGTCCAGCATAGCACAAGCGATGTGTCGGGGGCTGCTGCCGCTGCCCTCGGAGCGCCGGACGGCCTGTTGCGATCCCCCGCGGCTGGCACACGGCCGGGACTGACTGCAGCCGTGCCTCGGGGCGGCCGGATGGACTGCTCCAACACTCGAGGACCCGGCTTTGGGCCTAGCTCCTGCGGTGGCCTCCTCGTCCGGAGGGGTCGCGGGCACCTACAAGCAACGTCACACCCCCTGGTCGGGTGGGTGGCTACTGAACCCGACGCCTGCTAGCGCTGAAGAGCCCTGACTGAGACGGAACAGAACGAAACGGACAATGAAAGCGACAGAGACCTGGGATTTGGCGGCCGATCGGGACCTGGGTCTAACAGAGCTGAGAGCCGCTACGTGCCGATCCCTGGGAGGCGGAAGGGCGGCCGGCCCCGCACATTCCCCGTAAGGCGCCGGACTCCAAGCCTACAGGTGAGAGGCGCGCGCCCCCGGCTTGCCCGACCAGCGGAGCGCTGAAACTTGAGGCCCAAGCTTCAGGCCTACTGAGGGGGTGCTCCAGTGGCCGTCTGGAGGAAGAGAAGTCACACCATATCAGTGCCGGGGGGGGCTAGCCCTGAGGGATGTCCAGCGGCTGTGGCCTACAAGGGGACCTGCCCCGGGCTTGACTCGGTGCCCATGAGACTGTGCTGCATGAGACTCGGCTACATGGCTGGAACCTCGGCGGTCGCCCCTTGTGCCAGGGGCCCCTGGGAGAGGCCGGAGCACCCCTGAGGACTCAGACAGCTGCCCCCCCTAGCCTGACGCCCACACCGGCTTTCTGGCTGAGGGGTCACCAATCTACACACGCAGCTACCCCCACGGCTTTGCACCCTTGACGATAGTGTGAGTGCAGGGGCACTCACTCGTAGCCGTGGCGGGGGCATAGCAGACTTGGCACTGCACGGACCGGCCATCGGCCCCTCCGACCGGGTTGTGCTACCCATCACCGCACCGGAGGCTTGGATCCGGCACCTTCCCAGATCACGACGCGCACCCGTGGGTCTACCGAACCCCATCCCCTTAACTGTGCCCTACAACACATTTCAACCGGCCAGACACTTGAGCACCTGAGGTAAGGAGGAGGGACAGCTACCAGCAGGGGAGCCACGCTTCCCCTTGGGCCGGCATTTGGCCTGTGTGAACACCTCGGGGCCGCGGCAGACGCTCAAGAGGACTGCCCCGGGGTTGTAGGGACCCGACACCACCTGTCCCCTGCTTCTTGGCCTGGGCCCCTGTGGAACTCCCGTTTCCCCTGAGTGACTGGGGGAGAGGACCCCCGTCCCACCCTGCGCCCCTTGGTGACCGAGGACATGGCCAACGCTGGACGCAGAACCGGACGCACAATACCAGACATGCTGGCTGAAGGCGCGCTGAAGGGCGATAAGTCCCGCACACCCCCTACACCAACAACTCCAGCCAACACCCCGATACAGGACGATGGAAATGCCCCTATCACAAAGGCGTTCCTGGAATCCTTATTCAACACACTGCGCAATGATTTCACAGCCCTGAAGCAAGAACTGGCAGGGGAGCAGCGAGAATTGCGCAGAGATGTGGATGGCCTTGGTGAGAGAGTGGCCGCCATGGAAGAGACTGGCCAAGCATGTAGCGAGGAAGTTGAATTCTTACAACAGGAGGTGCTCCAGCTCCGGGAACAGCAGGTGGACCTTTATGCGCATACGGAGGACCTTGAAAACCGCTCACGAAGAAATAACATTCGCGTACAAGGTATTCCTTTGAAAACCGAGGGGAATAGCGTGTCCTGCTACCTGCGGGAACTCTTCAGGGAGACTCTAGGAGAACCAGCCGACTTCGAGATCCGCATTGACCGTGAACAGAGAGTGGGCCCTACGAGACGGACCCCTGCCCCTCCGCCGGACTTCCTGGCCTTTCTACCGGACTTCCCTCCGAAGAAACGCATTCTGAGGGAGGCACGCCAGAAACAACCCCTTAGCTTCAGAGGTCACTCGGTGGCCTTATTTCAAGACCTCTCAGCCATCACACTACAGAAACGGAAATCCTTTCATGCAGTCACGTCCTTCCTCCAAGATAAAGGAATACCATACTCGTGGGGTCATCCATTTCGGATTATCTTCAGGTGGCAGGGAACCCTACATCAGATGCGTTCCTTCCGTGACACGTGCACTTTATTGGGCATCGACATTGCGGAGGACGACTTGCCTGGGGGAGCGTCACAACAGCGGGGGCGTGAGGGGCCCTCTTCATTGCAAGCTGATGGGTGGCAGCAGGTGAGGAGACGCCGCCACCCCAAGAAGAAGGGCCTCAAACTTCAAACCAGAGACGATGGCCCTGGAACAGGCAGCAGCTATCCAAGAGGTGGTCAAGGACACATCAAGCCCTGAATGACGCATCAAGGTTTGGGGGTTGATTTAACGCATTCCTTTCGCCGGGGGGGGGCCGGGGAGCAGCTAAGGCTGCCACTACCACACACTCCTCCGAAGTGACCCTCCACTGGTCTGGGCTTGGCTTGAGGCTGGGGGCTGCAAGCCGCCGGTGCCACGTTTTCCCACTACTGACTTTACCTATGGGCCTCCACGGACTTGTGACCGGCCCGGGACAATTTTGTTCTTGGGGGGTTTGCCAGTTGGGGTTAGGGAGGGAGTCAAGTGGGAGTTGGGGAGGGGTTTGGGGAAAGTCCAGAACTCAATGCTTGAGCACCTACACTGGTTACATCTCGCTGATGTCTGACAATGCCATTAGGGGGGCAGCCCTCCCTCTCATTGCCAGGGACCACGCATTAGACACCATAGCTTCTGTCCATCACCTCACATGCCACAATGCCACACACCTTTAAAGTCTTAACACTTAACGTGCGGGGACTCAACAACCCGGTCAAAATGAAGGCGATTCTTTCTTTTTTGGAAAGCACACACGCGGATATCTGCTTCCTCCAGGAGACGCACCTGCTAGCCCGGGATTGTCACAGACTTTGCTCGCGAGCATTCCCGGGATAATTCTTTTCCTGTGGGGCCACCAAAATGACTGGAGTAGCGCTTCTAGTAGCGAAACATTTCAAGGGGGAGGTCCTCCACAAAATAGCAGAGATAAGAGGCCGGCTCCTAGCGTACCGGGTGGCCTTAGGGGCAGTGACTTATACCATCGGCTCTCTGTATTGTCCCAATGAGGGTCAGGAGAAATTCCTACACACTGCCCTCACTGACATAGCGACGACCTCCGATAGGCACATTATAATAGGTGGGGACCTGAATGTGGTATTTGACACATCCTTGGACCGGTCTTCCCCGCGCACCTTCCACGCCAGAGGTCTATCTACCGCTTGCACTGACAGGCTTCGATCTCCATGATCTGTGGCGGCAACAACATCCAGGGGAAAGAGAATACTCCCACTACTCGGCGGCACACAAATCGTACGCACATATAGACCATCTTTTGGTGACCGGACCTGTGAGTTCACTCACTTTGTCGGCGGACATGGGAGTCATATCCCTGTCGGATCACGCCCCGGTCTCTATGACCATTGCCATCCCGCAGTCTCCTCCGACTCATAGAGTGTGGCAACTCCGAGACACGCTCCTTCACAGACGGGATGTGGTACAACAGGTCCAGGAATCCATACACGATTTCCTGCGACACAACGCGAACTCCGACACCGCACTAGCAACACAATGGGCCGCATTGAAAGCTGTCCTGCGCGGAGTATTTATTGCAATCTCCTCGGCGGACAATCGACTACGAGCGGAAAAAAGAGAGGAACTCACGCTAAAGGTACAGGAACTCGAACGCATGCACCAGCGGACCGGAGCCCCCAGGGTCTGGAAACAGCTCAAGGTGGCACGGGGTCACCTAGCAGCCCTCGACACTGATCGAGCAGAGTATGCGGCGCTCAGGCTGAAACACGCCTATTACACCGGCGGGGATCGATGCCGGCGGTTACTGGCCAATCGACTCCGGTTGGCCCGGCAACATCAGAAAGTGAAGGGTATTACGCGCACTGATGGGTTTACTGCGCTGGAGGACGCGCAAATAGCCGAGACGTTACGCGAATTTTATGCTCACCTGTACGAGGGGACGCCTCCGAATGTCACTGCAGCAACTAGGTATCTGGACTCGGTCACACTCCCATCTTTGGCACAGGAACAATCCGAATGGCTCGAGAGAGACATACGCACTGAGGAGGTGGTCGCGGCAATAGCGCGTCTTAAGGTGGGGAAAGCACCTGGTCCGGACGGCTACTCCTCCTCCTTTTACAAAACCTTCTGTACCACCCTAGCGACCGGGTCCACTGGCCTTATCTTGAATTGGTCCTCGCCAGGTTTGGGGTGGGGGAGAAGTTTCGAGCCCTGGTCTTCAACTGCTACAACGCGCCCTCCGCGGTGGTGAGAGTCAACGGCTATACCTCGATTGCGTTCCCCATCGAGAGAGGGATGAGACAGTGGTGCCCCCTGTCGCCCCTACTCTTTGCCCTCTACATGGAACCCCTCGCTTGTCGAATTCGGCAGCGTCAGAAGGATCTGGGCATCAAGTTAGGTGGCGTTTTTCATGCCATCGGCCTCTATGCGGATGATGTCCTACTTGCCCTGGACCGTCTGCGGACGGCGCTGCCGGCGTGCGTGGCTGAGCTTGAGGCATTTGCGGTAGTGTCCGGGTTCAAGATGAATACGGACAAATCTATAGCCTTGGACCTGTCCCTCACGGACTCGACTCGAGCTTACCTACAGACCCTTTTGCCAGTCCAATGGGCTGCAGACACGGTTCCATACTTGGGAATCCAGCTCGCCACGACCCTGCCTCGAATGGTCACTGCCAACTACACTGCCTTGCGCACTCGCATCCGAGCGGAGATAGATCAGTGGAGACATCTTCCTCTATCCTGGCTTGGCCGCATAGCGGCAGTGAAGATGACCATCCTACCGCAAATTTTATATCTCTTTCGCGCTCTGCCACTACGACCCCGACAGGCTGGATACCACAAACCCAATCAGACCGTGCCAACTTTATTTGGCAAGGTCGGAAACCCCGGCTGAAGAGAACGCTCGCCACCTTGGTTCCGGAGGAAGGAGGCTTGGGTGTCCCTGACTTGCATAAATACTACCAGGCAGCCCAGCTGCGCTATCTGGTGGAAGGGAGTAAATGGGAATCCGAGAAACACTGGCCCTTTCAGGACCAGGCAGTGGCCGGTCGACCAATGCCAGCAATACCGTTCCTACCCCGAGTTCATAGGCCGCCCAACCTCTATGCGTCCTTAATCACTCGGGCTCCACTGGAGGTCTGGGATGCGACTAACATAACTTATGGCTTGACCACCTTTCCCTCTCCCCTCACCCCCCTGGTGGATAACCCTGACTTCACTCCCGGCGCGGCTAAGGGGGTCTTTGCACATTGGAGGCCGGCAGGTTGCCGCTTCCTCTATCATATCTACAACTCAGAAGGGGTGCTTCCCTTCCAGCTTTTTAAACAAGAATATAATTTCTCCGAAACTGAGCGCATGAGATACCTGCAGGTGCGTCACTGGGCGTTGCAGTCGCAGGTGCGAGAGACGGCCAATAGGAAATTCACTGCATATGAACGTTGGCTCTTCTCACGCACTTCCAATTCCAAACTCATTTCAGACCTTTATAGACTGATTCAGACACCAACCACACATATCTACAACCCGGGCAGGGTATGGTGGGAAAGGGAACTGGGTAGATCCCTGAGCCATAAAGAGTTGGGGAACATTGCATACAGGGCCAGGCACTCAGCGTACCACATGGGTCTCACAGAAACACTCACGAAAGTATCTCTATATTGGTTCTATACCCCAGAGAGGCTATCCGAAATGGACCCCTCCAAGGATAAGCTATGCTGGAGGGGCTGTGGACACACAGGGACTTTGGTACACATCCTATGGGACTGCCCGTTCCTCCAATCATATTGGACACACATCTTAGATGAAGTGGACACGCACTTTCGGACAGAACTGCCCCGCTTTCCTGCCTACATCCTACTGGGCCTCCCCAATGCACTAACCTACCAACTATGCTCTCGTAGGGGCCATCAACTGGCCATAGCTCTTGGGTCTGCTATGGAGAACATCCTTGTACACTGGCGTACTGCTACTATTCCTACTACCACAGGTTGGCTCCACCGGATGTGGCATGTGTTGGGCATGGGGAAGCTATCACTCACTGCAGCGGGGAAAGGGGAACAATTTGAGGAACTCTGGCAGCCCTTTAGAGCGCTACTACTGACTGAATTTACAGAGATAACTTGTCCTAAATATCTCTGATTGTTACGCCTGACGGCACCCATAGCTACGGAACCCTAGATATCTGAGGCATGAGCTGTTTCGACATTGAACCTTCGAACTGTAGGGAGACGGATGGGAGCTCTGGACTGGGGTGGGGGGAGGAGGGAAGAGGGGGGGTGTTGGTAGGGGAGGTTGGGTTGGGGGTGGGGGGAGGTTATTCCTGGATTTTTCTAGCTTTTGTATCTTCTTGGTTCAGTGCTTTTTCATCCGCGACAGGTTGGACATTGATGTTACTACCAGTATTGAACTAAGCTTCCTGCCTCCACTGAGGATTAATACTTGTCTCTGGTGTAACCACGCTGATTAGTGCACTATTTTGCACTGCCTTACCATAATAAAAAAAGATTTAAACCTAAAGTATCTCTCACGCCTTTGTCTTCAATAACAGTCTAAATATATTCATGCAAATCAATGCATAGGCAGACTGCCATAAAGGAAGATGCTTTCTAAACAAACTCTCACCCCTAAATCATAAAAAAAAATCTATTGAGGGAAGTAGAAACATTTGAACAGAAGTCTTTCCGGCAGCATGCTTATTCTGTGCCAGAGAGCAATGATCGCTCATAACACAGTACAGAGACAGGTACGGAATCTACACTGTCTGGTGCAGGGCTCACCTTGGGGCATTTGCTTCTGTGTTCCACACACCATTCTGCATAACATCAAGAATGCTAACAATATATTTTACAGCTGGCCACAGGGCATTAGGAAGACTCAATACAGCCATAAGTAAAGGTTGTCAAGCTTGACCTACCGGCACTCAGCTATAATAAGTGTTCAGTTTCATGCAGCAACATGTTCACTTAATGACGCTGTAGAAACAGCACATTTTGTTAGACTTGATGCAACATAGTTTAGGAGACCCAAGTAAAATACAAAGTGGTATTTCAAGTTGACAAGAAAGCTTGTCAGCCAAGATCTAAATATTTGGTGAATGTGCCTAGAATCCTCTGGTGATAATGCAAGGAATAAATATCTTAGAACATAACATAACATTGGCACAGACCTAGAAGCTGACAACACGCCTATGTTCGTCCCACTTTTGACTACAAAGACATATCTTGACTTCTTTTCTGTCTGGTGTCACCAGAACCAGGGTTTGATTTGGGTATAGTCCAGCTCTTTAACACAAATGTCAACTGATTCCATGACATGAGGTTGACTGTCACCCATTTCGTTTTTTCTGCCAACATCATAAAGCATGACAGAACCTGTACCGCCGGTCACATGGGGCAGTGTCACAACTTTATTTTTTATAAATGTGGGTATCTCACAGCGGCACTCTCCTTCACCCATACTGGCACAGCCTACAGCGAAAGCACACTTTACCTTAAGCATCTGCAGATGCTGGTTACAAATGTCTTATTATATATACATATTCTATCTGCATTATTCAAGTGTAAGATTCAGTGGCGGCTCCTACTCTAAGGCGGTGGAGCTTTGCCCCACTGCTTTTAAGCAGTGTGAGGGAAGGAAAAATGAAATTATAATATCTTGTTGTTATTATCATTTTATTGTTTCCAGCTGCTTTGCGGGCGGGCGGTTGGGCGGGGTTGCTCTGCTCTCAGAGCAGGGCATTGGAGGAGTGGTTGTCCCACTCCAAGTCCAAATGAATTCTTGGCTGGCCCTCTTAGGCCGGCTAAACATTCATGTGCACTGTGCATGTTCTCCATACAGGCTGCATTACAGCCTGCGTGGTAACATGCCCATGCCCCTATTCACTGGCTGAGCACCAAACCACAGAGCTCAGACTAATCACAATGCTGCATTGCAGGGTTGTGATTGGTCAGGGGAGCCTGGGTGCTTACCAATCCTTGTGATTGGTCAGGGGACCCTAGATGTGCTTCCTGGTTGGTTTTCAGCCGGAGTCCCACAGAAGAGAGACAGAACAGAGAAGCAGGACACAGCGACAAGGTAAGAGTTTTTTGTTTATTTTTTACATTCCCCCTCCTCCTCCACCCCCTCGCTCCCCCCCTGCCCTGCCACCCCAGATCTGTTCCAGCTGCAACTGGCAAGATTATCAGATAACTCCATGTAATTGTGTCACAATGCTCCTGTACTGGGCTTTCACATACCGTCTAATGCATCCTTTGAGTTATTGTCCTATTTTCACATCTAATAAATGAACAGCACACAAATACAACATTAGAACATCTTGTCAGAAGAGCTCCTGGGATGCAGCAATTTGATGGTAGTGACAGTGAGCCAACCGTGGACCTAACCCTCTTACAGTTTGATTGGACGTCATCACGAGCTCACAGGCAGGCTCCTAAACAATGCTGGGAGAGCTTATTCCAGAGGGATGTGGTGTGCTTGTCTGATGAAGGTACACAGGGGTTCAGTGCAGTTGTGTAAGACCTGCACCATGAGTGAGTATGCGTTGTAAGCCATTGATTGTTATCATTCACAGTAACTTTGGATGAGAGTGGGGTGAAGGACAGTAGCCTTGAGCACCGACAAGAAACTGAATATTGCTCCAGGTGGTCAGCAGTGCTATACATAGGATCACTCCCAAGCCCTTGTAATGGACAGTCACTGCTCCCAGAAGGGACCAGAGAGGAAGCTGTGGGTTTAAGAACACTCTTGGGAAGCCCATGCTTCTAAACTCTACAGTCCCTCTCTTTGAGGTTAATGCAGCTGGGCTATGGAATTTAGCAACAGGTCCATGGACCGACCACAGATCGTCGGTGCATATTTGCCACCAGACCCGGTCTAGGCTGGAGAATCTCAATTTTTGCAGCAATAAATTGCTTTATTTTTGGTGTCTCTCGCCTGAAACTGCTGCACTACAAGGCAATGAGGACAATACATTGCTCTTTTTTTTCCAAATCTCCCACTTTCCAGTTTGAAGATATTGGCATGTATGGTGGTATTGGCATCTGTGCACACTATTCTATGTACTTTATAGCCAATGTTTGATGTGCATGCAATGGGATTGGAGCTATTAAATGCGTTTTCCCAGAAATTATTGGCTGTGCCTTTTGTTCTGTGAAGACCGCGGACCCTGAGCCCCGCGAGCCACACAGTTCATAGCGATGGAGAGCAATGATTTTCCACAATATGGAGACAGGCACAAGGTGTGCTTTGACAGACAGTCTCACCCGGAGGACTTCACCTGAGGGGTGACTTCCCTCTGTGTCCCCTCTCCGTCCTACACCTCAATCTTCGCATTAACTAAAGCCCCGGATCACGGGGAAGACACATGCAGTACTACAACTTGACCTGTGGGTGGCATGTAACTACCCACCTATTCGGCTTCAAGCATAGATTTGTACACTTCTAGCGAGGGAGTCAATTAACATTGTGCGAACAAGTAAACTGCTGGCTGAGTAGTAAATTACATATAATCATGGCACAGTACCCTTCCAGGCCTCTGGGGCCCGGTGATACTGCCCCTGCTACGCCATTGATAGATGTGCCCCTGACTGACTTGTAGCACAGGACATTCCATCAACCACCATGCAACAACATTTCTTTGGGAGACCTCAACAAAGTGCTACATGGCACTTAACTAAACAACCAGCCGCCATTTTGTTTTTAAGGGAATTCCACCCAGCCAAGGACAGGGATTCCACCTGCTGGTTTTTACCGGCCAGGCTAGTATTTTTCTATTGAGGCTAGTAAAGAAAGGTGGCAACCTTAGCCAAGGATCAGAGTAATGTGTGATCAACTTTGTGAAAATAAATAAATTGACAACATTGTTATATTTGTCCTACTTTCAGTCCAGAGGCCTGTTTTATTGCTACATTTGTAGATAGGCATCATCGACACTACCGCTGGCCTCATGTCATGAAGGTGACTTTCTGTAAGTCCTTTTGTTTATTTCCAACAGCACTAAGCACGTTTGGAATTGTAGTGCCACTGATTAAAAAAACAGTCATGGTTGACTTTTAACCCGATGCCATGAATAACGTTGACGGCTTTGCTTCAGTAAATGTGAGAAAGAAGGTGGCAATATGCCTCATCACATCTAGATTAGACTACTGCAACAGTCTATATGCAGGTACCAACAAGACGGCATTGAAGAAATTGGAGATAATGCAACATGCTGTGGCACGTTTGGTACTAAAACTGCCTCGTCGTTCCTCAGCTTCAGCAGCTCTTAAGACCTTCCACTGGCTACCCATCCACAAAAGAGTGCTATTTAAAATCTTGGTAATCACCATGAGAGCGTTCAGAGCACTAGGGACCAAATATTTAACTGCCAGGTTCACACCTTCTGTTGCTGCCCACCTACTCAGCGGTACAAAAGGGGGTGGTGATGGACGGAGCATCTGAATCAATCAAACACTCACACCCAGTCAAAAGATCTGGGTTTAATCCATCACCGTTCTTTAGCCCACTCTGCCACCCCAGTTCAGACATGGCTATATGCAAATCAGTCTGACCCTGTGCCTCATGGGAACAGTCCAGCCCAAACTGCCAAGCCATGTCTTCCCTGGACCGTAAACAAGCTTCCGAGGACCGGTTTCTGGCATTCCAGCCGTCTTCAGCCCGGCTTGCTTGAATCCAGTGGCAAAGTGAGCAAGGGACTCACGTCTGAGCATACCCTGCCACACTTATGGCGGCCAAAAGCGGTTCAAAAGAGGGTGGTGATGGACGGAGCATCCGAATCAATCAAACACTCACACCCAGTCAAAAGATCTGGGTTTAATCCATCACCGTTCTTTAGCCCACTCTGCCACCCCAGTTCAGACATGGCTATATGCAAATCAGTCTGACCCTGTGCCTCATGGGAACAGTCCAGCCCGAACTGCCAAGCCATGTCTTCCCTGGACCAGAAACAAGCTTCCGAGGACCAGTTTCTGGCATTCCAGCCGTCTTCAGCCCGGCTTGCTTGAATCCAGTGGCAAAGTGAGCAAGGGACTCACGTCTGAGCATACTCTGCCACACTTATGGCGGCCAAAAGCGGTACAAAAGGGGGTGGTGATAGACGAAGCATCTGAATCAATCAAACACTCACGCCCGGCTTGCTTGATTTGCATATAGCCATGTCTGAACAGGGGTGGCAGAGTGGGCTAAAGAACGGTGATGGATTAAACCCAGATCTTTTGACTGGGTATGAGTGTTTGATTGATTCAGATGCTCCGTCCATCACCAACCCCTTTTGTACCGCTTTTGACCGCCATAAGTGTGGCAGAGTATGCTCAGACGAGAGTCCCTTGCTCACTTTGCCACTGGATTCAAGCAAGCCGGGCTGAAGACGGCTGGAATGCCAGAAACTGGTCCTCGGAAGCTTGTTTCTGGTCAAGGGAAGACATGGCTTGGCAGTTCGGGCTGGACTGTTCCCATGAGGCACAGGGTCAGACTGATTTGCATATAGCCATGTCTGAACTGGGGTGGCAGAGTGGGCTAAAGAACGGTGATGGATTAAACCCAGATCTTTTGACTGGGTGTGAGTGTTTGATTGATTCAGATGCTCCGTCCATCACCACCCCCTTTTGTACCGCCCACCTACTCAGATCATCATCAGCAAATCTATTAAAACCTCCCTCCTTCAGGTGTAAGACAAAAGGAGGCACATCTTTAGCTGCTCTTGAGTCCAAAGCCTGGAACCTACTTCCTTGCTATCTGAGATCCATGCATTCAGAATCTCTTTTTAGGAGGTTACTAAAAACCTGGCTCTTTGTAGCCCCTGATTCATTGTGCTTTTCACTTATCTGATCACCATGTCATACCCACCTACTTTTTGGGAATCCCAACAAAAATTCTTCCTAGCACCATGATGCTCCGTAGGAGCGATAGTTGCACTTTATAAACAATACATACAATGTCAATATTGTTGCAACTCTCTTCCAGGCCCTTGTGGCACCGCCTACGGAACATGCACATTTGGTGCTAACAATTGGCGCAGCCTAACATGAATAATTTTACTCTATATGCACAACCTGTTGGTACACTAGTTTTGCAGTATTTGCAAGCTTACCACTTAACTCCATGTTGTACCATATATGCTGTGTTATTCATGTTGACTCCGGCTTGTGCTTGCATGTGAGCGCGTGGGCACTGTTGTCTCTTGCTCATGTTCACTTCCGCACGAGAAGGGTTAACTCAATAATAAACATGGCTGTTGGGTTGTATTATTCTTCGAGGTTGCATCCTCGATTTATGTCTGCTTCTACTTGAAATGTTGTGTGGACATATATGCCGCAGCGGCTTCAGTTGAGTCAGTTGTTGTCTGACCACTGAAGCCGAGGAACACACTGTGGGCTCCGTTTTTACTTGGAATAAAATAAGCAGTTTTTTCTAAAGAAGCTTCGTTGTCTTGGATTGGATTATTGGGTACTGACTGCACTTTCATGTGACTACCTCATGCAATGTTGCAGTTGAATTGTGGTTCACATAATGTAGTACTAGATTTGAATGTCTTGTCACAGGAAATCCGTGAATTGTGGCACTGTGTCCTCGTGGCAGGAAATCACATCCACAGCCAAACTCTTTACAGTGTAACCGACTAACCCCTGATTTGTATCATTTGATACTAATAAGCTGTATCTTCCTTTACCTGCAGATCACCAACAAATCGACTTAGTGAGTTAAATGCTCAGCTGAAATCAACTCTGATGGGCAGCACACTATACTGAATCCCTGCAAGCCTGACTCATACAGGCATCCTTGCAGTCGTAAGCCCAAGAAAAAACAAGCATTTACAATGCAACGGTTTCGCCTTTGTAAAAGTTAGAGCTATTGGCATTGTAAATGACAAATTTTGTATTTATGTGTTGGTTTTGAAAACAGATAAATAAATGGCATTGTCCTTTACAATGCCAATAGCTTAATCTCTCACAAATGCGAGACCTATTGCATTTGCACAAACACACACAGCACAAACACACACACAGAGCCACACACACACAGACAGAGCCACACAGACAGACCCACACAGACACAAAGAGCCACCCACAGAGTCATTCACATAGAGCCACCCACACACACAGCGCCACCTACACAGAGCCACCCTCACACACACAGAGCCACCTACACAGAGCCACCCTCACACAGACATAGCCACACTCACACAGACAGTGTGGGGGGGACGGACACCTGCACAACGAAGAAGAGCGAGGTGGGGGAGACGGACACCAGCACAACCAAGAAGAGTGGGGGTGGGGGGGATGGACACTAGTACAACTAGGAAGAGCGGGGTTGGGGGGGACGGACAGCAGCACAACCAGGAAGAGCGGGGGTGGGGGGGGGACGGACAGCAGCACAACCAGGAAGAGCGGGGGTGGGGGGGATGGACAGCAGCACAACCAGGAAGAGCTGGGGTGGGGGGGGACGGACAGCAGCACAACCAGGAAGAGCGGGGTGGGGGGGACGGACAGCAGCACAACCAGGAAGAGCGGGGTGGGGGGGTGGACCGCCGCACAACCAGGAAGAGCGGGGGTGGGGGGACGGACAGCAGTACAACCAGGAAGAGCGGGTGTGGGGGGGCGGACACTAGCACAACCAGGAAGAGCGGGTGTGGGGGGCGGACACTAGCACAACTAGGAAGAACGGCGGTGGGGGGTGACGGACACCAGCATAACCAGGAAGAGCAGGGGTGGGGGGGACGGACACGAGCACAACTAGGAAGAGCGGGGTGGGGGGGACGGACACCTGCACAACGAAGAAGAGCGGGGTGGGGGGGACGGACACCAGCACAACCAGGAAGAGCGGGGGTGGGGGGGACGGACACCAGCACCAGCACCATTTTCAATGCAATAGGTCACGTATTCACGCAAGTTTGTGCTATTAACATTGCAAATATTTTGTTATTATTTATGTTTCAAAAACCAAAACATAAATAAAAGGTCTCACACTGCTGTCTCTCTTACACTGCTGACTCTGCCTTGAACACACCCACTGCTGTCTCTCTCACACACACTGCTGTTTCTCACACACTGCTGTCTTTCTTACACACACTGCTGTCTCTCATACACACTGTCCCTCACACTGCAGGTGTGGGTTGTTTCCAGCTCATCCCGGCTCTCACAGGCACCGCCTCCAGGGATTGATAAACATGCAGGGATGTGCCTGCTTCGTGGGAGAGCAGGCCAGCGGGATGTGCTAGCGCTGAGAAGCCATGTGACGAAGGATGCGCCTACCATGTAATCAAAGGTCGAAGTGCATTAAAAAGTATGGGAAGTGGGGGGGGGAGTGGGTGCAGGGTGAAAGGCGTGGGTAAAAACACAAACTAGTGGGACCCTGGTGCAAAAAAAGGACAGTCTCGGCCCCGGTGCCACTGGACCTGTCGCACATTAATAGCTTCGCTCCTGAACACAGGACTTGTGATGCTGGTATAAAACCAGTGGCGCAAATCCAAGAAGCCATCTCAAAGTCCCCGGGTTCTGGTTGTTTGTTGCCACTGCGCATTGCGATCGGTTGTTTTATGCTTCATAGAAGTTACTCTGCGACACGCTGGTTTACATATTCACACATTATCTGCTGCATAATCCGTTTCTCGTCTTGTTTGTAAACAATTGTGTTCTCTTTTACAAACATTCGGGGAAAGCGGCTGTGGGAAATGTCTGGCCCTGGTAAACTGGCGGACACAAAATAAAGTTAAAGGGATGAGTGTGTTTTGAAATGAACCACAATACGTATGGGATTGTCGGCAATTTAAATGTGAAATAACGTGATGTGGTCACATTCCTTCCTGCCTTTCAAGTCAACACACTGCATGCTGGGACATGTAGGAAAGGAAAACTACAGGATCTGCAATGCAAACTACTTTGGCTACATAGGCTGGTCTAGCTAAGGGCGTATGTGTACTAAAACTGAAAATGACTACACTAAACGAGTGTCACAACACAGGAGCTACGAGCATCTGAAGGGGAGAGACAAAACACTGGATATTAATGCGTTCTGGGTCAATGTCGGTGTTTTAAGGCAGCAGATAGTGTCCTCTCTGTTGCTGTGTGCTTTTGGACTCCCCATCAGAATCTGCTCCTCGTGATGCCAGTGATACCGGGGCGCACTGCTCGGAGCAGGGTCGGGGTTCTTCATATCTGGGCCGTGGATAAATGAAGAAAAGCATCTCATCCCAGGGCTCTGTTGTTGACAGATATGTGGGTCCCAAGGTTGAACTGCTTCTCTGGAAATGGGACTCCTTTTTCCCCTTTCACGGACATGCATCAACTCCTCCGTAGTAATGGGTGGGAGCTGGGGCAAACGGAATCAGATTGGCATTAAGTTCCACATAAGTTCCTCTTAGTGCTGTAAACAGGGACGGCAAGGGCTGGCGAGTACGTGACAATTGGACCTTTAGGCACTAGGCAGAGCTCTGCGTCAGGCTGTCAACCTACTGAGCTGCCCTGAGTGATGTGCCCTGTCTAGAGCTGCTGCGTCCTCTGTGTCACCTTCAGCGAGAGTGTGCTTCACAAGGCTACATCAGTGGCGGCTGCTGAACTTTGAAAGAGGTGGGGCGTAATTTTCTTCCTGCCTGCTGTTCCAGTGTGTCAGATGAGAAAACATGAACTTTCTTGGACGCGAGTGATAACCAGCTCTATAAATTACCAATGTAACCACAACCCGATTTAATTGTTCTCGTTTTCTGACCGCAGAAAAATGAAACTATTAGCTGCCCTTGTCAGGTTCCAGCTTTGCCCGCAGGACGTGAACTAAATTGTCGGCAACAGGCGCTAAACACAAACACAGGTGTTTGCGCAATCAGCCATTAAAACTGTAACCAAAATGGACTACAGAGTATATAGTCTTTAGGCGTGCATTGTGCGTGCCGCCCCCCGCTAGCAGATAGAGGCCTTGGCATTCTGACCAGCTCCACACATCCCTCAGTAGGGTCTCTCTGTGCACGGTGGCGCCCCCCTCCCCCACCTCCAGGTGCTCTCTTCCTCAGTAGGGTCTCTCGGCGCACCGAGGCGCCCCCTGTCCCCACCTCCAAGGTGGTCTTTCCCTCAGTAGGGTCTCTCGGCATACGGCTGCACCCCCCGCCCCCACCTCCAAGGTGGTCTCTTCTCAGCAAGACGTTGGTTCTCTGGTGAGGCAGCGGAGGCACGAAGGCCCGGGGCCATCCATCCAGCTCTGTCAGCCCGCCGTTTGTCATGCTCGTTGCAACCACAACTAAGCCCTCAAAATAGCATCAGTTCAGTGATGAATAAATTCCACCCCTTTATAAAGCATCCAAGAAAGGTTTATACTATAATACTATAACTGTTAATCACCGCTCCACAACCGAGTACAATAACCACATTTGAAGTACCAGATAAGAGATCTATATGAACATTAAATAAAGAGAAACATTTTTAAATCCCACCTAATGCAGAGCAATTATCTGCATGCACCGAAAGAAAGGACAGCGGGAGGGGGGCGGGAAAGGCACGGACAGCGGGAGGGGGGGGGCGGGAACGGCACGGACAGCGGGAGGGGGCAAACGGCAAGAAAGGCAAAGCAGAAGGCAAGAAAAAGCACTCACCTGGACTTCTTCCGGCGGCGGTCGGCCTGGAACGAGCAAAACAAACCTTCAACAACAATAAAAAAAAGCCCCGCCCACCGCCGCATGACGTGGGCCAAAAGAGAAAAATTCTCGGGAACGCCCACGAATCTGGTCCGGTCATGACTGACAGATCTGTCTTCCAATGGCTAGTCTCCATTTATGGAGCTAGCCAATGGAAGACAGGGGCGGATTCAAAGCCACTACTTATACTCATTAGATTTCTCCTGCGCAGAAGAGCTGCGCACAAGTGCGCAGCTCTTCGCTTAGGTCAAAACCTAAAAATCACCAGGCACATCTGATTTGCCTTGCCCCCGCCTCCAGCTCCCACTATCCTGTTAAGCCATAAACTTGTTAAACTAAACCATTGCCACACTCCTTATTAACACTAGTAGGGTACACAAAATGATGTCACCATATGCCACGTGCTTGAGTGATTTCAAAGGTGCAGGGCTCCATTTAATAGACACCAGTGGGAATATTTCTACCTTCCACTTTTGTACGCCTGAGCTACGAAATATACTTAATCAACGTGTATGCTTTTTAGGCAAGTAAAAATATAGGTTTAATTTTACTTTTTCTATCCATGTATGTTTACCTAAAGCTGATAATTTCCATTTTTTTCCATTGAAAGGGGTTTCAGAACTGCAGTCATTCTTCAGATCACGTGACACCGGAAGAGCTCGAGTCAGAGGAGCACTGCTAATGGACAGGAGGAAGCAGGGGCTTGGGTTATCAGTCACTATTTTCATATTACTTTCCATTTGTGCTTGTTGGGAACATTAGTCTAGTATATGGAGTCAAGCCAACATGCAGTTAACAGCAGCGCCCTTCTAATCTTGCTCCAGCCTTGTCCCTGCCTGTTCCTTTCTGTCTGATTTTCCAGCTTAAGGTCGTTTTAGTCCTTCGTTATCACATGACGGGGAATGTTTTTAAGACTCATTTAGCCCCCTTCCTTGCCCTCCCCTCACCCTCTGACCCCTACTGGCACACATCAACAAAAGGTGAGGCAGCCAGCTATCGGTGATTTAGGTGAGCTGGGGGAGGTCCAGGGATGTTTGTGTTCAGAGGCCAGTCCCTGCTCACACAGGTACTGACTAGTGAACACCAAAGGGACCCCTGCTGCCTAATTTAATTCACTACCATCAGAGAGGGCGCCATGTTTCTCTCCGCCCACGCCCATGGCGCTATGTTAGCAAAAAGCCGGCTCTGACCACTTAAGCCGCCCTGTCTCCACACAAACATAAAGTAATCATGTTTAGTTTGCACAGCTAGCTTTCTCCCATCAAAAATTTAGAGCAATTCTAGCTTCCGAACATTTTGCTTCCAACAAAAGCGTTAAAGTGTATTGAATGCGGCCAGAGGAGGCTGGCGCCCCTGTGAGCTCTTTACCTAAACGGTTTGAGTGATTTACATTAAAACACACAGAAGTAGGTTGACCGGTGGGCGGGAAAACCGATGTCATGTGGGGCACGGCCTCGCCTCAGAATGGACTTCGCAAGAACTTCAGCAATGAATAATGCATGTGCAGTAAGTGCCGTGCCCCACCGACTCGCTGCACCCTGCTGAGTGGGGGCGGGGCGACACCGCTGATCACACCCCGTGCCAAAGTCCCTTTCTGCGCGTGGGGTGGGATGGGTGGTGGTCGGGAGGGCACTGGGCGCAGCTTTTCTCGCTTGCCCAGGCAAGCGTGACAGGGCATGGTCTTGTGCTGGGAAGACGCCACAGTCCGTTTCCACAGCACGCTGGGCACGTGAACCTCAACCACTAAGTTAGAGGTTCAAATCGTAAATATCTGTCAATCAGACTACTACATTCAGCCTAAGACGCACCCACTAAATCATGAAAAAAAACATTACACTGTACCCCTCTTCAAGCAAGGGGAATAGCTGCTCAAGCCATCAATCTTTCTGGTCTGCTTCGTTAGCGCCGGTACACCTCACCTGAGGTAGCTGAGCGCTTTATGTGCCCTTTGAATGATTGACTGATGTTAGAGGCCGAAAAGAACAGGAGCACCACGACTGCGGGGCCTCACCCTTCCTTCGCCGACACTCTTTCATGCCTGATCACCAAACCAGAGGGAATGGTCAGGGCTCCTGGTGAAGGTTTGGATATAAAGTATTTGCTCCCCATGTAGGGGTGTGATGAGGTTTAAGTTATTTTCATAGAGGAGCAAAGTAGTCTTCATTCTCAATGGGCCTATTTTGGGGGGCTAAAACAATACTTTAGATTCAACATACTTTTAAATTTGGGAAATTCCATTGCTTCTTAATGGCTAATAATTCAAGCAAATGAAAAGTAGCACCAATATGTGGCCGGTCACTGTTGATGTCACTGACCTGGAGTATGCAGAAGGGAAATGCGGGTGAAAGTCCGGCTACTCCTCTCAACTTTTGTTACATTCTGCTTCTTTAATTGGGACGCCATACCTGATTATGTTAAGTAAACATGTACATGTCGGCCCTTCGCTTGTCTGGACGGCTGCAGTTGGCCATAAAGTGACCCTAAAATTGGGTAAAAAAACACGTAAACGTAAACACGTAAAAAAGGCCCGCCCACCGCCGCATGACGTGGGCCAAAAGAGAAAAATTCTCTGGAACGCCCACGAATCTGGTCCGGCCATGACGGACAGATCTGTCTTCCAATGGCTAGCCTCCATTTATGGATCTTACTCAGTTTAAGTATCATCTTTCACCCTGGAGTGCAGCGGTTTCTCACAAAGTATCTATTCCCTCCCGGTCCAAACCGCTTGCGCACCCACTGACCATGTCTTACGCTGACATCGCAGGAATCACCACAAATAAAGCGGATACCTTTGAATTTAATACGGACGATACTGATCGTATATACGCACTAATACAGGAGCCAGACTACATATCCTCCAGCACTGGATCTGCACAAGCTAATATTCGACAACTCTTATATACTGCCAAAAGGGAAATCAATCAAAGACTGCATGCTTCGACCTTAATTAGATACCATCGGGTACAACGCATTCCCAGAGGCTTGCGAATTCCATTGAAATCAACTTTGTGTAAAAACAATCCCCGATTCACAGAGAAGTGGTACGGGATACTCAATAAGTGCTCCCTAGATCTAATATTGCTCATAGTTGAAGAACTATCTAAATTACTAGAAGAGCTTGATAACGAAGTCAAACAACTTAAACACGACCTAAGTACAAAACTCACCTCAGAGGAACTGGCTTCAACATTGGAAGACATTAATAGCCAACTAGACAAATACGTGAAAGAAATAAATGAGAGAAAAATACGAAAATTTAAACGAGACACAGTTGACTATAAATTGGGAGAAGTTTATAATTGGGCTGAAATCTACGCGGCCAGGCGACAAAGCCGCGCACAAACTAATAGATCAACTGACGGAGACACCTCATCATCCGAGGACACGTCAAGAACAGGACCTACTAGAGGTCAACCAAGACCAAGGACCAGTGCATCTGACCGCACAAGACCAGACCAGCCGTCAACCTCCAGCTCACTAAGTGACCCAAGAAACCGTACAGACATAACACCCTCTTCTTTTTTAGAAGTGGGCCAAGCATCAACCACAGACCCAGGAGGTCCCGCAGGACCCACCGACTTACCACCGGCGAAATCCACCAGGAGTCACAGAATTTAGTTATAAACATTTCACAAACTCCATTAACTAACATTCAACAACAAGTACTCCAGAAAGGCATGAATTTCGTACCAACGTATCACACCAATGAACTTGACACTACCATCTCTTTTTACAAGTTCATGAGAACCTTACGTTTAAGACACTTTTTCACCAATGTATGTCCGCCACAAACTACTCAAGATCAAAGTACCCTAATGGGATTAAGACCAAAGAGTTCCTTTATCCCACCTACAAGTCATAAAGTGTTGGACACATTTGAAATAGCTGTACAACAAGATATTCACACTATCTTCAAAACGTCTTCCAAACACCGTTCCAATTTATCAACTAACGAATTTCAAGCATTAAGACAACTTTCTTCTAATAGCAATATAAAAATTTGCAAGGCAGACAAAGGAGGAGCACTAGTAGCCTTAGACACCTGCTACTACAACCTTCATTTAGACAAACACTTGAACAACCCTGATCTATATTTACTCTTGAATACTGATCCTACCTATGAGTACAAGCAGGTTCTGATTACCATTGTTACCAAAGCTGTCTCATCTGGAACCATCACCGAAAAAGACAAAAGATTTCTAGTCAAAGATCACCCCCAGATACCATACATTTATCTTGTACCCAAAATTCATAAGCACACTACCAAGCCAACTTTCAGACCGATAGTGAGCACATGTGATTCCATCCATGAACCAACCGGCAAGTACATCGATAAACATTTGCAAAAATTTGTGACAAACATGTCCACTTACATACAGGATACCACAGATTTTCTAATCAAGCTCCAAAACATTAACATACAACCCAATCAACCTGTGATCTTATGTACTATCGATGTCAACTCTCTATATACGTCGATACCTCATGATTTGGGACTGGAAGCACTAGAAACTGCCTTGGTACACAGTGAAAAACCCATGGATTTACAAGTTTTCATCATGGAACTCATGCAATATATTTTACATCACAGCTACTTCAAAGCATCGACTGGCAAATTCTACCAACAGTTATCAGGAGTCGCCATGGGCAACTGTGCGGCTCCTGCATATGCAAACCTGTTCATGTACTCATTCGAGACCAAACATGTATTGAATCACCAATTGTGGCAACCACACATACATGCCTATTACCGATACATTGATGACATTTTCCTAGTGTGGACAGGCAATGAGATTCAACTCCATCAAGCCATCAATTATCTCAACCATGTAGATGACCGCATTCAATTCACTTACAGTTTTGATTCCAAATCCATATCTTTTCTTGATGTACAAATCACATTAACTAACAACCAATTTGTTACTTCAATCTACACAAAAGCCACCGACCGGAAAAACTACTTGCACTATAAGAGTTTCCACCAACCTAGTTTGAAACGACACCTGCCATACTCGCAACTCTTGCGGGCCAAAAGAATTGCATCTACTCCTGAAAATTTTGACTATAACAGTTCTACCATCATCACTAAATTCAAACAACGGGGCTACCCAGAGGAAATCACAGAAACAGCCAAAATCAGAGTCTTGAATAAATCCAGACAGGACCTATTAAAACTCAGAGAACAGCCTACAGAATCAGACACCCTTGTTGTATTTGTCTCAAAATATTCGACACAATCCTCAAAAATCAAACAATCTATTCGCAGGCACTGGCAAATGCTACAACTTGAAACGGACTTCAACAAGATATTTGACCATCCGCCAATTTTTGCGCACCAACGCTCTAAAAATATTGCGTCCATGCTGAAGCAATCTTCAACTCAAAAACAAATTACCTACAAAGGCACTATACCATGCCACAACTGTGGCCATTGCAGCAGTATCATTTCAGGAAATTGTCTATCACACCCTACCCAAGGGACGCCCATCCATCTGAAAGTCAATGCCACCTGTGACTCAACTAACGTCATATATATGCTGAAATGCCCGTGTGGCCTACCTTATGTAGGTAAAACTGAAAGGAAAATCAAAATAAGATTGACGGAGCACCGTAGCAACATACGCACTAAAAACCTCAAATCTTGTGTAGCAGCTCATTTTGTGCAACATGGACACAATCCCAGCCAAATTCGCTTCCTTGTTTTGGAAGTAGTGGATAAACATCCTCACATAGACAATAATAAAAACTTGCTACGCCGTGAATTATATTGGATACACCGTCTTCTAGCGATGCACCCAAAAGGACTCAATGACAGATTGGAATACAGTTGTTACCTTTGAATATACTGTTCCGGTATTTTAACGATTCCATCTGTGAAATGATATGCTAATTTGATTGATACCCTTTATGTATATTTGCCCTTTGTGCACATTTGTCTTGCATCTATTAGGTTGTTCTATTCTCTTTTGTGACCTTTCCTCTGTTCTTTGCATCATCCTATTCTTTAGTCTCTTACATTATGTTCATCCTTGTACTGTCTTTCATACATGCCACTTTTTCACCTACACTGCTTTCTGTATCTTTATTATTTTCCTTTCTTCTGCACATGTCTCTCCTTTGTGCTTTACGTTGTTTGTCATCTTATTGATTTATATATTTTCATTTTTTCCTTATATTCACCCTTCATTCCTATATTTATTTGTGACCATTGAATCGTACACTTTCTTTTCACTCGCGTTTTTCGCCATTTCCCTAACCGAGTCTGTTTTCACTTTTCCGACTCCATGCGCTCTTAACCCCATCCAACGCGCATGCGTGGCGTCTTCCGGGTTCTCGAATTTGAGCTCGGTGTTCACTCGGATTACTTTGCGGAATGGGTCTAACCTTTTGCATACTTGGTAAGAGCCTTGCCTTTTCTTTCACGTTCTCAGTTCGGTTTAAGCTGTCACCTATTTTTAACGCACCGCCGCTTTTACAATCTCACATGTTTGTATTTCGGGTGTATTTTTTTGGGATACTTCAATTTCTCACAGTGTTCTTTTACGTTTCTACTGATCACTATGTATATTCTTATTTTTCGATCACTGTTGTTTTTTACTTCTCGACTTTTCAACGTTCAACTTGGATACTATCTTTTCACATAACATGTTGGCATGCTATCTTTACGTTTGAACCGTCCTTTATTCACGTTCCTTTCCACTAACCGAAGATGAACCCACACTGGTTTTTCATCCTCTCGCCTAGTTTAACCTTGGTACCGTTTTCATTCACCATTGTTTAGTTTAGTTATAGACACTGTGTGTCTGGGACTCCTGTATCAGCGCCCTACATATGGTTTCCCTTTACCTTTCAGATTCCCCCTGAAGAAGTGCATCTCAGCACGAAATGCATCGGGGACTGCTTTGAATGTATAACCTCACAAGAAATGTAAAAATTTAAATTCATTGGATCATATGACTATAATATGATGATGAAATATTGAATCGTGATCAACTGAATACTATTATGAACAAGGATTGTTGAAATAAATCAATCACAAATCACGCTCAACTTTGAATTCAAAACTTTATTGAACTTACGCACCAAGGTGCCTATCAGAGTGCCTAGGATTCGTCCTTACCTCCTGTAAGGCTCATTCTGTTTTCATGCTAGCCAATGGAAGACAGGGGCGGATTCAAAGCGGATTCAAAGCCACTACTTATACTCATTAGATTGCAAGTGCGCAGCTCTTCGCTTAGGTCGAAACCTAAAAACAGTAACAGCAACACCTAATATTGGTAGAAGTGAAAGGGGGCGGGATCTCTGGCGACTTGCTTTTTTCATGTATTTATTTTTATTAGGGAAGGGCGGCAGCATGGCCCCCCTTCCATGGGCCATTTAGGCCCCGGGGAGCCCATCGCCGGGGGCCTGGTTATTTTTTTTAATATGGACGTGCAGCCACCGTCCAGGCCAGATTTCGGCCCTGGGGTTCCTATCGCCCGGGGGCCGCACGGATGAATGAAGGAATGTCTGAGTGGTGGTGTCACTAATTCATTTAATATTCTCTGTCAGTATGCTTGCTTTAGGTTTTCACTCCTGCCTTTCAGAAAAATACAACGACTTAAAAGAAAATAATGCAACAGAGCAGGAATCCATCTGCACCTTATTTACTTTACCTAATAGACTGCTGGCTTACATAGTGATGCATGTGCAGATGAGCATTCTGGTAACTGCCATGCCAATGTCTCCTTTCTGAGCTATCAGTGCAGACCCCAGTCAAGCCATGTGACTGACTCAACACTGGAATGTCAGTGCTCGATTCAGATCTTTAAAAAATGTGCCTTGGGTGACCTCTTGATGTCTCAGTAGTGGGGCATCAGTGTACATTGCAGGTCTCGATATATCTGTATTATGAGAGCCCTAGTTATGTCCTAGTGCATCATAGACGTGACAATGGAGGGTACATTGATAGCCCCATGGTTGTCTCAATAGTGGCCATGCAGTGCATGGTGCAGTTCAATACAGAGGTGAAGTTGTGATAGCCATGTGAATACCTCACTACCAAGTTAAAGAAAAATCTGAGTGGTACAGGGAAAGCGCTGAAGATGCCAGTACTGGGATACCTGTCCAGAAACAGGTGCATGATGAGAGAGCAGTGGATGCTTCATTAATGGAAAAAAAGTGCACAGTGAAGATCAGACTAGAGGTGGTGGAGGAGGGTGGAGATCCAGAACCCTAGGTGAGGAGGAGGATGACAAGTCACAGATTTCCTTTTAGAAATTAAATGAATATGTTTGTAGCACGCAATTGCTGATTTAACTTCCTGAAGCACTGCCCTTTGGCAGATGGTAGGGGAGAGGAGGGTAGCAGAGGTTGTTTGTGCAAGGTGAAGAAGGAGCCCTTTAGGTGACGCCCATCCTTCTGTCTTTCTTCATCACAGCCATATGCAGAAACCTCTCACCTCATTGTGTGCGCTCAGGACTGGAAACTACTCTGCTGTGAGGGGCATCCATACACAAAGCCTGTGTCTGGAGTGCAGCCAAGAATGGACATGGGGGTGCGGTAGGGTAGGGGTTTCGAGGTTCATTTTGACAGTTATAAATTAGCGCTTCTGGTTGCAGGACAAAGGGGGGGAAACAGCACACCGTACAGTAAGGAGTTAATAAAGAGATTCAAAATGCAATAACCTGTGGAATAAAATGCTGAAAAGCTACATCCTTGCCTGGTGCAAAGGTATACAAATATGTATTAACATGAGTTAGAGCACAAGAAGTAAATGAAAACAAAAACAACCTGCACAAGAAATGGTGCTACTTAGCTCATGGTAAGAAGAATTAAATGCCCTGTCTCTTAATCAATCGTCTGTTCTAGCTTTGTACTCGGATTATCTGATCAGGGTTGCACGTAGGATAAAATATGGCAGACCCTTTAAAATCACGTTCTTGTTATGGAATGCAGTTTTCGAATCTGTGAAACATAAAAATATACCACTAATAAAGTGTAAGGATTTAAAAGCTAATAATTTACGGAAAAATAAAAGTCTGTTTGCTTAAAGGAAAGAACCATTAATGTATTGACTGTTAGTTCAGCATGAAATCGCAGAGGTTTGTAGATTTTTCGTCCACAAATGTACGTTTGCGAACAAATAATTTACAATGGATGGCTGGGCAAGAAAAAAAGAAAACCACGCCTACCACTAACACCAACAGTCACTGAGTTTCAAGTTAAGTCACAAGTGGAGACAGGTGCGCGAGAAGAGGTGCGCCAAAGACCCTCTGAACTGTCACAGACTCAATCCCTGATCAAAAGCCAAATAGTATTACTCAGCTCTCTGTACATACATATGGTATCAATATGCAATACATTACATTTCCACATATATATCAACGTTGTGTTCAGTCCTCCGTATTTATTCACAATTGGTATAATTAAAGATGGTCTATAATGCAAATTGTATCCAATTCTTTATTAGTTCACTCTTCGTAAAAAAACAATCTGATTGTAGCCAGAATAAACATCTGTGAAGAAACCTGACACGTTTCATTTTCTTTGAACTTCTTTAGGGCTAATTGGTCCGTCGATTAATCATTCATATTCACATAGGTATTTTTCATGTTGCTTTTTGCATGCATGTCCAGCAGTCAATCAGTTTTATAATTTGGTCCCATAATATGGGTGCAAGAAACACTTCAGGTAGCGCGCTCTCAGCACATATCATCACACATGAGACCGCAAATTATATCATAAATGATATCACTGTTGATATCCTGAACGACCTATGGATTCACACAGGGCCCTGGCGCTACAATTGAGAGGATCTGGGCACTTTTTAAGATTAGGTGTATGACTTCATGTTTCATAAACAAGCTTTCTTTAAGTGTAGAATTAAACAAACTGTGTAAACACTAATTACATATGTATACATGTAGGGGTAAACATTTAACTATCATAAGATAGATACCATTCATTTTTTTATTTCTCATCATTTAAGAACACTTTATCAAGGCTTTAAACCATTAAGCTGATCACAAGCTAATATTTTATGATGGAAAGATGCAAGTGTTTTCATGTTTCCTTAATCAGAACCTCTACTACACATGCATAGTCATCTAAAATCAGCATGTAGACCTCCTCTGAAGAAACCCCATGTGATACACACACGCTGTAACCAACTGCAAAGCTTTCTAAATAATAAAACCCTTCTTGTTAGGTCTGGTATAAAAACGGTTAGTTGCCTTGCAGTGCTCGTGCAATCTATACCTTCAGCACTACCTCAAACCTCTCAGAAATGTTAAAGCCCTCATTCTAGATCCATACTTTAAATCCGTATTATCGCTATGATTGACTCTGGGAATGCATTGCTCACGAGAAACTCTAAAACTCATTTAACTCCAATAAAAGCTGCTCTCTATGACGCAGCAAGACTGGGCTCAAGAGTAAGAGGTTTTGATCATACCAGCCCTGTGTTGATTTCTCTCAACAGACGTGATAGAACCCAGAAGCCTTTTTAGGTTTCGCCTGGCGATCCGCTGCGCATCAGCGTTCGCGCAGGCGAAATCTTTTGAGAACAGTGTATGTGGCTTTGTCCCGCCTCTCTCTTCCATTGGCAAGCTCCATAAATGGAGGCTAGCCATTGGAAGAGAGAGGCGTCCGTCATTGTCAAAGGCGATTCGTGGGCGTTCCGTATATTTTTTCCCTCTCCACCCCCTTGCGATCGTCATTGCGGTGGTGGTTTATTTTTATTTTTTTAATGTTTTTTTGGCTCATTCCTCCAAGCCGACCGCCGCCGGAGGAAGTCCAGGTGAGTGCTGCCCTCCCCTTCCGCTGTCCGTGTGCCCGTTCCCGCCCCCCTCCCGCTGTCCGTGTGCCCGTTCCCGCCCCACTTGTAAATGCTTGTTCTTTTTCATTTCCAAAGTGGTTCGTTTTCTGTTTCACCTACTATTGGGCGTGCTGTGAGTTCCAGTAAGTATCTCTGCATTCCTCCCTGGCTCCACGAACAAGGAGGCGCATTCGAATAAAACTGGGTGGCTAGATCATGCAATCTCAATGTGCTAGTACTCAGAACTGCCTCGCGTCAAAGAGCATGTCATATAGTTCCAATCGATGATGGACAAGAGCATTTACCAATCAGAAAACACGACTGTGCGGTTGCGTGATACGCAGAGCGTCAGACAGTGACTCACAGACCGCGCGGACGGGAGCAAGCTGCAAGAAAGATGGCGGAGCCTGACTCCTGGGGTAAGGCGGATTCTCAGACCTCGGCCTTTGCTTCTTCCCTTAACCTCAATGAGTCTTTCGGCATGTGACTCTTTATTCCATTGTAGCCGTTAATGGCCACGGACTTGCTACTTTCTGTCGATCTCTGGTCGTGCTTCCTCGGCCTTCTGAATTGAAGCTTTCTCCCGCCTCAAACTTACACCTTTACTCTTTCTCTTCCCATTTGATTGCTTCTGCCGTTGGGACTCTGTTATTAAAATACCTAGAGATTGTCTTTGTCCCTAGCCATCATTTAATTTGTCTTTCCACCACTTCCCTTCTTCCTTTATCTTTGTGTCTTCCTTACCAGGCTTCCCCATCTTTTCTTGTCTCCTGGTTCCGATCCTATTAAATTCTGTGTCATTAGTTTTCCTTACTGACTCGTCCCTCTTTAATTCTGTAGATGTGGACGAATTTGAACCGGCGGTGGAGGTCCCGGGAGTGGCAACTGTCCCGGTGGTGCGGTGGTGGCAGATCGTTGGGCCGGCGAAGATGAAGAGGAGGAAGTGAAGGTAATTCGGGGGGGGGAGGGGTCTTGTGAAATTGACAGCATGATGGGATGGCTTAGTGAAGTATAAGTTGACAGTTGACATCAGCTGCAACCTGCAAGTCATTGACTCCAATGCCACTCAAGCCAGTTGTTCTCTTTTCTGAGGTCAGAAAGTTGAGTACTGTTGATTTGGTTAAGAACAGCTGTTAAGCATGGCAGAAAAACAGTATCGGGCGATGTATGTGCATGTTAAATGCCAGTGATCATTTCAGATTACAAAAGGGTGCAACCAACCCTCACGCTTTTGTATTTGCAAAGCCTTGGGTGCGCATATGGTAAGCATACAGTCAAAAACAGGCTCGTTCAGTCGAAGCTGTGCTCAAGGAGTTTGCGGAAAGTGCATTTTGCTTTTTCCTGTTTATCATTCACCTGCTCCAGCAAGTATTTTCTATATCAGCTTTTGGGATAGCATATAGCTGTTTCTATGTGGCTGTGTGTGGCACATTGTCTTTGGAGTGTTGCTACGAATGAATATTTGTCTTGACCAGAAAAATTTGGCCACCTTCATAATGTTACTAATTCCAGTAATTCCTTTCAAAGTCTTGTGAATGTGACACATTTGCAAAGGTTGTCACCTTCACGCTTCACCTACAGCGTATGCCCCACAAAATGGGCGTTTTTCACCAGGCAACTTGGGCATGAGAATCTTTCAAAATGTTATGTTTTTTTCCTACTCGAACACTATTTTTTAGTGGAACTATTCACTAGCTACTTTAACACGTTTCCAGCAAATCAGACCGCCAGTGAATGGACCGCTGTCTCTGACCCTATGAGCAACAGCAGCGAAACTGATTGCATGTAAAATGCAGAACGTCTGTTTCGGCCACAAATTATTTTAGCAGCAGACCGATTTCCAAAACCTCGGGAAAGCTCAAAGGTTTGCATGTCACCACGTCTGATATGCCCGTTGGCTGTGGCTGTATTATTCCGAACCTGGCTTCTGAAAACAGCTGATTAACCCGGTTACATTATCCCCATGTCATCGTTCCAGTCCTTACTTTTAAGGTGGGTTCGACCTCAGAAGTAATGACTGTAACAAGGACTAGGGACTAAGGCTAATCAGATTTACCGGTAAGTAACTGAGCTTTCTGTGGCTATACCACTATAAGTACTTTCTTGAAGAAAAGAAATCAAGAATAAAGTATCATAATAAGAAATTCTTATGTTGTATTTTGTCCCGAAAATGTATGTAGTCTTCATTGGACATAATTTCGACATTTGCGATCTCATGTGAAGTGTCATTGGATACTGGTTACTGGGCCAACTGATTTTTATTGATAGCCTGCGCATAGCTCAAATAATTTTATGTTACACTTATTCTTTGGTATTTAAAAGAAGTTCATTTTCTGATATAACTATTACTAAGTCCGTGCTTGCTTCCCTGCCCCCTGGCTGTGCTTGCTTCCCTACCCCCTGGCTGTGCTTGCTTCCCCGCCCCCTGGCTGTGCTTGTTCCCCCGCCCCCTGGTTCCCCTTCCCCTGGCTGTGCTTGCTCCCCTGCAACCTGGCTTTGCTTGCTTCCCTGCCACCTGGCTGTGCTTGCTTCCCTGCCCCCTCACTGTGCTTGCTTCCCTGCCCCCTCGCTGTGCTTGCTTCCCTGCCCCCTCGCTGTGCTTGCTTCCCTGCCCCCTCGCTGTGCTTGCTTCCCTGCCCCCTCACTGTGCTTGTTTCCCTGCCCCCTGAGTGTGTGTGTGGCTCTGGGTGGGTGTGTGTGGCTCTGGGTGGGTGTGTGTGGCTCTGGGTGTGTGTGTGGCTCTGGGTGTGTATGTGTATGTGTGGCTCTGGGTGTGTGTGTGGCTCTGGGTGTGTGTGTGTGGCTCTGGGTGGGTGTGTGTGTGTGTGTGTGTGGCTCTGGGTGTGTGTGTGTGTGTGGCTCTGTGTGTGTGTGTGTGTGTGTGTGGCTCTATGTGTGTGTGTTGTGGCTCTGTGTGTGTGTGTGCGTGGCTCTGGGTGTGTGTGGCTGGCTTTGGGTGTGTGTGGCTGGCTCTGGGTGTGTGTGTGTGGTAGTAATTGCTGTCTGCTGAGCTCGTCCGTAGGGTACAATAGGTCTCACATTTGCGAGAGATTAAGCTAATGGCAATGTAAATGACAATGCCATTTATTTATCTGTTTTCAAAACCAACAAATAAATACAAATTTTGTCATTTACAATGCCAATAGCTCTAACTTTTCCAAAGGCGAAACCATTGCATTGTAAATGCTTGTTAAAGTAGCTTGCATCACCACAAATCACTGCATCCTGGTACCCTGAAATACCTGGCTCATAAACTAGTCGTACCAGGGGGTCTTAGAAGTGCAGAATTCCTTCTCCTGAAACCACCCAGGTTCAAGAAAGAACTGTCTCCAGGCCCTTCCCTGGGTGTGATCACAGAGTCTGGAACTCGATGCCTCCAGAAAAACACACTGATCCTTTGTTCAAAACCTTTAGGAAGAAATGTAAACTACTATTATCAAACTAATCTTTTCTTCTTTTTGCTGATCTGTGAAGAAGTAGAAGGTTTTCTGATCTCTTATGGATACCTTTTTGCTTGTCCACTTGCTCCCATATATTTCCTGAGTTGACTCTAAAGCTCTGTGAAACACTTGGGACTGGATTGCATGATATAAAACTGTAAATAAATGCATATATTAACTTAAAATCCTTGTGTTATTGGTCAGCAACTAAAAAGCATTATAAAACAATAAATATAATTTTATTAAAATTAATTTGACGGATCATTATATAGCAATCAAAAATCTAAAAGTCTCTTAACTTTCCTAGATATATTTAGCTAAGCAGCATCGCATCCCCAATGCACTGCTCATAACAAGTAAAATACCTATGTGAAATATGGATGACTTAATAAACCAATAAGCCCTGAAGAAGTTCAAAGAGAATGTAATACATTGGCATTATAGATACTAAATAACATCTGTGTCTTGAAATGGACTATAGAAGAGGGAGAATGAGTCTCACAAGTTGTTCAACAGCGCTGTTCAGCAGTGTGGAAAAGAAGATCACCAAGAGTTCTAGCTGCTGTAACCAGGACTACCCACCAAGGTCCGCTAGTCTCGCTGCTGAGTGAGAGGCCATCACCAAGGAAGTCTAGATGCTTTCTCTGAGTCTGGAGCATCAGATGACTACCTACCTGCCAAGACCAGTGGATGCAGTAAGGAGAAGAGTGCCTGGAAGAACCGAGGCCCTCTGGGGATTCTGTAGAGCGGATACTGATGAGCGAAGTGTGAGATGAACGGTCTGGTCAGGACTGTTGCAAGAGTGCAGACCACCAGCTCCCTCTCATCAAAGTCAACAGTCCCTGTATGCAGGGTTGTAATCAATGTGAAGATTGGGCTGTCGCACTTGCTGTGTGAATTTAGCGACTCCAGTATGCCAGTTGGGACCACTGTGAAGTATGGGTCTATTACCCTGGAAGAGCATGCCAAGAGGATCCCCACCAGAGGATCAACCACAAAGAATCTGCCCTAGACACCAGTGCCCCTGGTAACACTTACTGACAGCTGAGGAAGCCGCACAGATGTCCAACACAGATACGGGCCGTCCAGAGACTATAGTGCTCCCAAAGCATCATTGGGAAAAGACTTTAAAAGGTTGTGGTCCTCAGGCATCGAGAAGCCAGAGTGTTGGACAGGCCACATGAAGGGCCGCTCTCCCCCGGCCCAACCAGGCCTGAGTCCAGTCCTGCAAGTACCACACACCACCATTGCACGTCCTCCGTCCCCTCAGGGACCCCTGCCCTCGAGCATGTTGACCTCGTGGGTCCGATCCACTGCCGGCCCACGCGCCCAGCCTGGGGCGCCATCTTGGACACTCCACCACGAGGCCGCCTGGCCCCCGATCGACCTCAACCCTGGGCCTGGCCCGGCCTCAGACATTCCGGCACCACCCTCCACCCAGGAGGTGAGCGGGCTACTTGGCAAGTCAATGGGAGAAAGAGGTGCCGATGGCTCTCCCCCACCAAGTGCCGCTCGCCCATCGCCTCCCCGGGCGCTGGCTCCACCCCCCTGCTGGGTGTCTGGACTCCCTCATCCCGGACCTCCCGACCTCCAAGTGCGAGGGTCCGGACATCAAAGCACGCCAGCCCTATAACTGGGGCAGCTCCAGAGCAGGAAGGCAGTTGTATCTTGGAGTCGAGAGACGTAAAGAGGAACTCATCCTGGACGGACTACTGGCGCTGCCGTAGCTCTGTCTTGTGCACCATCGTCCTGCCTGTTGGCGCTGCCACAGCCGTCGTAATCTTCATCACCTTCATCGTCGTCGGGACCTGCTGGCGTGGCCGCGGACCGTTGTAACCGCCATCTTCACCGGGACCTGCAGGCTCCGCCGCGGACCGTCGTTTTCCTTCGTCCATCTCGGGACCTGCCTGGCTCCGCCGCGGCCCGATCATCTAGAACGCCGAGCTCGAGGATTGAGAGCTATTTTCCACTCATTGGTAACAAAGACTGTCCCGCTACCCCTTTCCTAAACCAGAGACTAGAACCGAGGGGACCC
The DNA here is from genome assembly GCF_964263255.1 of Lissotriton vulgaris. Lineage (NCBI taxonomy): Eukaryota > Metazoa > Chordata > Amphibia > Caudata > Salamandridae > Lissotriton > Lissotriton vulgaris. Next base: position 33,559 of record NW_028250343.1, on the reverse strand, counting down.
CTGAGTCCAGACCTCCTTGTATCCATCATCGTAACCTAAGAATTGCATATAAAGTCTCGTTAACCTTCAACCTTGTGTGGTGTCCGTCTGTGGGGGGGAAGTTACTTATCTGTACAGTCGTTGGAGACGGCTCTCCCTGGAGACCTCTCCCCGTAACCTCGGCCGACCCTCCCGGTCCGTCTAACATTGGTGGCCAGCGGCGCGATCCGAATCACCGCATAAACGTACAGAGAGTAGCTCACCCCACGACGAAGTCACAATGACCACGAAAGAGAGCGGATCAACCGAGAAATTCCAAATGGAGAAATTGGAGGAGTACAACCATCGTGAACTAAAACAATTCTGCATCGAACTGGGTATCGCTACCACCGGACTGAGTACCAAGGACGATTTTAAGCATGCCCTAGAATCTTGGGCAGAGACCGGGGCTGCCGGAACCCCTGATCAAAGCACCGCAGAAAAACGACCACGGCCCCTGAAGGACAAAGAACGGGTCTCTCGCAAGACGAGATCCAGGAAAGAGAAAGAACCCGACTGCACGAACTAGAAATGGCCCGACTCAAAATGGACGTTGAACTTAAGTTGGCCGAACAAAAAATCAACTTAGAGCACCTGCGTCTCCGAGAAGAAAGAGAGGAGAAACAGAGACAAAGGGAGCTCGAGGAAAAGAAACTAGCGTACGAACACGAACGGAACCTAGCCGAGATCAACCTACGCAAGCAGAATAAAGAAGCAGGGGTGCCCGAGCGACCCCCCACCTCAGGGGCCACAGACAAAAAGGTACACATCCCCAAGGATGTTGTCCGAGAATATTTCAGAGAGGACGACATCCAGCAATGGTTTAAGGCCTATGAAATCGCTATGACTGCACACCGGATCGATAGAAGCGACTGGGGAGCCGGTCTCTGGGGAAGATTCCTCAATGAGGGCCGCGACACCCTGCTACAGCTCCCGGACCACCAGATGACCTCCTACGACCATATGAAAGCGGCACTCCTCACCCGCTATGGTCTCACACCCGAGATGTACCGTCAGAGGTTCCGAGACTGCACCCGCATCCCGGGTACAACTTGGGTGGACTATGTAACATACTTTAGCCGAGCCTTCGAGGGCTGGATCCGAGGAAGCAACGTCACGACCTACGAGCAACTATTTAATCTGATGGTATGGGAGCATCTGTCGAACAATTGCTTCATTGAACTCCGCCAGCACCTCCTCGACAGCAAGTTAACGGATCCCCGGCAGCTCGCAGCCGAAGCTGACCGGTGGGAGATCACCAGAGTGGGCCGGAATGGGTCCTACGAACAGAACCGGAACAACAATGGTCAGCACCGACCCAGAGGAGGAGGAGGGGGCCAAGGGCGAGGAAGAGACAACGCCCCGGTCGCCCCCGCTACCAACACCACCCCCCCGGCCAACCGGGGCAGCACCCCAGCGCGACCGGGGTACAGAGCTAATGTCACGTGTCACCGATGTCAACGAGTCGGCCACTATGCGAACGACCCAAACTGCCCGCAGTACCAGAGCCCAAGACCCCGCCAAGTGGCCGCTGCAGCCCTAGGGGAAGAACAGATCTCCGAGGAGCAGGAAGAATACGAACAAGAGCATCAAGAGTGGGAGCCAGCCGCCATGGCTCTAGCCTGCTTAGGGGGGAAAGACATGGTCCCGCGGGTCCCCCTACCCGCTAACACCCAGAAGTACAGCCAATGGGTGAGCATCAATGGACGCCAGGCCGAAGCCCTTCGTGACACCGGGGCCAGTGTAACAGCCGTCCGCTGTCACCTGGTGGCCCCAGAACAGTATCTACCGAACATTCTCTGCCCTGTACGATCAGCCGATAACTCAGAAAGCCTGTGTCGGATGGCCTGCGTCCCCTTCGAATGGGGGGGGGTCTCCGGCATGTTGAAAGTAACGGTCCGAGACGATGCCCCCGTAGACTGCCTCCTGGGCAATGACCTGGAAAGCTCTCCGTGGGCCGCCGTGGAGCGAAGGGAACACCTGGGGATGTTGGGCGTCCCGGACTGGGCGTGCGTCACCACCCGTTCCATGGCCGCCCGTGCCAACCACCGCCCAGAAGAACCCGAATGGCCGGCGCCACCGCCTCCGGTCGCCCCAGCCGAAAACACCGACCGTAACATTCCCTCCGAACCAGCTCAACCTACCGACCTCGCTAACCTCGACCAGTGGCCTCAAGAAGGGGGGCCCACGCAAGAACAATTTCGCCAAGAACAGAAGACCTGTCCCTCCCTCGAGGGACTCCGCCAGCAAGCGCTCGCCCAAAGCGCAGGGGATACCTCCGGAACTCATTGGGTCTACTGGGACAATGATCTGCTGTACAGCGAGCAAAGAATCGCCGAGCTGGGGAGCAACCGAGTACTAGTGGTACCCCTCCGTTTCAGAGACTTCCTGTTAAACCTGGCCCACGATGTCCCCCTGGCAGGACATCTGGGACAAGATAAAACCTACAGTCGCCTAGTGACCCACTTCTTCTGGCCCAAAATGAGGAACGATGTGCACCAGCATTGCCGATCTTGCCCCACGTGCCAAGCCAGTGGAAAGAACGGCCGCAAACTAAAGGCCCCCCTGCAACCTTTTCCCGTGGTCACTACCCCGTTTGAGAGAGTCGGAATAGACATTGTGGGGCCCTTGGACCCACGCACAAAACAAGGCCATCGATTCATCTTGGTGCTAGTGGACCACGCCACCCGCTACCCTGAGGCTGTTCCTCTGCGAACTGTGACAGCCCCGGTAGTCGGCCGGGCCCTGATGGGGATCTTCTCCCGTGTGGGCTTCCCCCGAGAAGTCGTCAGCGACAGAGGCACGAACTTTATTTCCAAATACATGAAGTCCCTCTGGCAACAGTGCGGGGTCACCTACCGATTCACAACCCCCTATCACCCTCAAGGGAACGGACTCGTTGAGCGGTTCAACCGCACGCTAAAGGGAATGATCGGGGGGTTGGAAGAGCCCCTCCGTCGCCAGTGGGATGTGCTGCTGCCGTGCCTCCTCTTCGCGTATCGAGAGGTCCCCCAGAAATCCCTGGGCTTCAGCCCATTTGAACTGCTATATGGACACCCAGTGCGAGGGCCGCTCAGTCTCGTCAAAGAAGGCTGGGAGATGCCTCCGTTAAAGAACCCTCCAGATGTCTTCCGGTACCTCCTCACCCTCCGCAACCAGACCCGGCGGTTCAGAGAACTAGCGAAGGCCAACCTAGAGGCCAGTCAAGAGGACATGAAAAAATGGTATGACCAGAATGCCTCATCCATTGAATTCGAACCTGGCCAACAGGTATGGGTGATGTCCCCCACTGAGCCATGCGCCCTACAAGACAAATGGACGGGGCCCTTCAAAGTAATAGAGCGCAAGGGTCCTGCCACCTATCTCATCGACATGGAATCCTCCCGGAACCCTCTCCGGGTCCTCCACGCTAACAGACTAAAGCCCCACTTTGTGCGAACAGAGCTCAGCCTCCTGATGGCCACAGACACTGGGGTTGAAGAAGACTCCGAGCCTCTCCCTGACCTCCTACGGACTCAAGAGCAAGACGGCTCCGTGGATGGGGTCCGGCTCTCGGAGGCCCTCACCAGAGAACAACGCCAAGAGTGTCAAGCCCTCCTATCACAGTTCGCCAGCCTGTTCTCCCTCACCCCAGGTGTCACTTCCTGGTGTGTGCACGATGTGGACACCGGGGACAGCCCCCCTATCCGCCACCGGGCCTACCGCGTGCCAGACCGGGTACGGGCCTGCATCCAGGAAGAAATAGCCAAGATGCTCACGCTCGGGGTCATCGAGCCCTCAGACAGTCCCTGGGCCAGCCCTGTCGTACTGGTCCCCAAAGCAGCTGCCCCCGGCACCACACCAGAACTCCGGTTCTGCGTCGACTACCGGGGCTTGAATGCGGTCACCAGAACAGACGCGCATCCCATCCCCCGGGCAGATGAACTAGTCGACCGAATGGGAGCTGCCCGCTACCTCAGCATCTTCGACCTGACAGCAGGCTATTGGCAGATCGGCCTCACACCCCGGGCGCAAGAATGTTCTGCCTTCTCCACCCCCGATGGCCATTACCATTTCACGGTCATGCCCTTCGGCATGAAGAATGCCCCAGCAACATTCCAACGGCTCGTCAATCAGGTCCTGGCGGGGCTCGAAGGATTCAGCGCCGCCTACCTAGACGACATCGCTGTATACAGCCACCATTGGACCGAGCACCTCCACCACCTCCGAGCAGTGCTGCAAGCCCTTCAGCGAGCTGGCCTCACGATCAAGGCCAGCAAGTGTCAAATTGGGCAAGGGTCTGTAACCTACCTCGGACACCAGGTGGGAAGCGGCCTAGTGGCCCCTCTACAGCTGAAAATTGCCGCCATCCAGGCCTGGCAGCCCCCCATCACCCAAACCGAGGTACGAGCCTTCCTGGGCCTCACGGGCTATTACCGAAGGTTCGTGAAAGACTATGGTACCATAGTGGGGCCCCTCACAGAACTCACGTCAAAGAACCAGCCCAAGAAAGTCAACTGGACCCCAGAGTGTCAAACTGCATTTGAACAGTTGAAGGCCGCCATGTGTTCCGCCCCTGTGCTCCAGGCCCCAGACTACAGCCGGGAGTTCGTCGTCCAGACGGACGCCTCCGACCAGGGCATTGGGGCAGTCCTGTCTCAAGTGAACACCGAAGGCCTTGATCAACCGGTGGCCTTCATCAGCCGGAGACTCCTACCACGGGAGCAACGCTGGAGCACCATAGAGAGGGAAGCCTTCGCTGTGGTATGGGCCCTCAAGAAGCTCCGGCCCTACCTTTTTGGCACCCACTTTCGGGTGCAGACCGACCACCGACCCCTGCAGTGGCTGATGCATATGCGGGGGGAGAACCCAAAGTTGCTACGCTGGTCCATCTCCTTGCAAGGTATGGACTTCACAGTCGAACACCGGCCTGGGCCAGATCACGCCAACGCGGATGGCCTGTCCCGGTTTTTCCGCCTCGACGAGGAGAGTCCCCAAGAGGATGGGTAACTCTCCCCGCCTTCAGCTGGGGGGGACGCATGTTGGACAGGCCACATGAAGGGCCGCTCTCCCCCGGCCCAACCAGGCCTGAGTCCAGTCCCGCAAGTACCACACACCACCATTGCACGTCCTCCGTCCCCTCAGGGACCCCTGCCCTCGAGCATGTTGACCTCGTGGGTCCGATCCACTGCCGGCCCACGCGCCCAGCCTGGGGCGCCATCTTGGACACTCCACCACGAGGCCGCCTGGCCCCCGATCGACCTCAACCCTGGGCCTGGCCCGGCCTCAGACATTCCGGCACCACCCTCCACCCAGGAGGTGAGCGGGCTACTTGGCAAGTCAATGGGAGAAAGAGGTGCCGATGGCTCTCCCCCACCAAGTGCCGCTCGCCCATCGCCTCCCCGGGCGCTGGCTCCACCCCCCTGCTGGGTGTCTGGACTCCCTCATCCCGGACCTCCCGACCTCCAAGTGCGAGGGTCCGGACATCAAAGCACGCCAGCCCTATAACTGGGGCAGCTCCAGAGCAGGAAGGCAGTTGTATCTTGGAGTCGAGAGACGTAAAGAGGAACTCATCCTGGACGGACTACTGGCGCTGCCGTAGCTCTGTCTTGTGCACCATCGTCCTGCCTGTTGGCGCTGCCACAGCCGTCGTAATCTTCATCACCTTCATCGTCGTCGGGACCTGCTGGCGTGGCCGCGGACCGTTGTAACCGCCATCTTCACCGGGACCTGCAGGCTCCGCCGCGGACCGTCGTTTTCCTTCGTCCATCTCGGGACCTGCCTGGCTCCGCCGCGGCCCGATCATCTAGAACGCCGAGCTCGAGGATTGAGAGCTATTTTCCACTCATTGGTAACAAAGACTGTCCCGCTACCCCTTTCCTAAACCAGAGACTAGAACCGAGGGGACCCCTGAGTCCAGACCTCCTTGTATCCATCATCGTAACCTAAGAATTGCATATAAAGTCTCGTTAACCTTCAACCTTGTGTGGTGTCCGTCTGTGGGGGGGAAGTTACTTATCTGTACAGTCGTTGGAGACGGCTCTCCCTGGAGACCTCTCCCCGTAACCTCGGCCGACCCTCCCGGTCCGTCTAACACAGAGCCTGCCAAGACTCGCCATGGTCCTAGTGCACTAACTGGTTGCTATTGGTTTGGGTAAGACTGAACTAGACTGTCAGGCCTCCCTGGGACATTCACAAACTTAGCACATAGCGCTGCTAAAGTTTACGCGTAAGACCAGAACAAGACTTTGTCACATGTTGACTAGCTTGGACCACATCTGAAAGCCAGCTCCATTAGAAAATGGTGAACAACCACTCCTTCCACAGCCCACCTTCCAACAGCTCTACTTTGGTTGGAATTTTCACAGAGTATCAGCATGGCTAGACATGGGGAAGGGAAATTTGGGTGGGTACTGCTGGGAAGGAGACCTGCAAGAAAACAGTTACACAAAAGATTTCAACACTACAATAACTGCACTCTTTCTAAAAACACTAGTGTCAGCAGAACACACCTATGGCACTGCTAATAACATGATCAATCGAACCATTGTCATGAACAGTTATGAATGCCAGTATTACACACCACTCTCGATTATCAACAAGACAACTGACAAATGCCAAAGAATATCGAACATGATACAGTTTTTATAGCGAACCACACTACTTGTGGTACATCACACACGATTTTCTCTATAAAGGTCTGCACCTTTCTCAAAATCGAGTAATATTTTCCAGTATTTATTGACTCAGTTCATAAATTGGGTATTACTCCATCCCCTTAAAACAGTCACTGAGGATATGTTCAAGCAAATGTGAGCTCTTTTTTCAAAATAACCAAGTATCCCAATACAACCTCCCTCAAATTCGGGTCCTAAATGTCCCACTAGCAGAGGAAGAGATTAAGTTCTATAAGCTGTAGTCCATTGTTCTGAAGAGGCGGTGTAGTTACTCAGCCGTATGATGTCCCGATTCTGCTGTTGTCAGCAAACGTACACCAGCAAGACGCCGCTCTCTATGGATTCACTCACCTTGGCACCATCCACAAAAGCCGTGTAAATAATACTGAAGATGCTCCCTGTATTTCTAGAGGATTTTCCCAATATGGCCACCAAGAGTTCACAAAACATCATGCAAGCTCGAGGACGGTGGTCATCTTTGACTAGACTTTCAATTAGCAGTGATCTTTGACTACTCATTTGGATGGCAGCCATCTTTGCCTAGTCATTCGGATAGCGACCAGCTTTGCCTAGCCACTTAGATGGCAGCCATCTTTGCCTAGTCTAAAACAAGGAACACAGTGTCAATACCACCACCAGCGGCCTTCATGATGATGTATCTTCCCACATGGCCTACCAAGCAGTGAATTGGTAGCGCTTGCCACAATGACTGTGAGCTGGACATGGGGACCTTTCCTGGCAGTGTGCTTAAATGAAATGCTAATTTAAGCACAAAATAAGTATTTGACTGAACAACCAGCTTATTGCAGTTACTATTTGTATTTTGAGTCTAACGCCTTTTTATGCTTTGCACCTACATTCCCCTAAATAGACTTTGAATACTCAACTAGTGCAACCACTGACAGTCAAGTGAGCATGTGCTGCACGGGTAGTACTTTGCCCTGTTGTTTAGAACTCATAGTAGGTTATATTCCTGGCTCAGTAGGCGTAGAAGGTCACAACCCCCACATTTGGCCTCGGTGACCCCTGCTTGCCCTCTGAAAAGGGCTCTGACAGGTTGCCAAACTGTCTATTTTCCGTAGGTTTGTCCCACTTTTGAGACCCACAGACCACAACGAGCTGCTGCAGGATGCCAAATGCCCTACTTTTTGCCACTCAGAAGACAATTAAAAGAAACACTCATCAGGAGGACTGGAATAGGATGACAGGAAGCTCAAGCAGCTTGGCAGGGTGATGACTATTGCTCTTTAAGCCCTAAATAAGCTGTAAAAGAGGTCCAGATCTGTGATTGGAAGGGAGGATCTAAAGCACAGGTGGAGGGGTCTGCTCAATGCACCTTCAGGAGCATGGTCACCTTTAGAGATGATAATAAGGAATGTGGATATCTGAATGTGAGAATGAAACCAATGCTCAGGACATGTCCTTATAATATGCCCTTGACATATATTTCTTCAAACAAACATGTTTCAAAGTGCACACATATTGTCAGATAAAAGACAGAGGCACAGGGAAAGTATGATTTGCCCAAGATTAAAACAGTTTGTTAAAGTAGGAGAACCAACACTGCAACACCCTACTAGTTGCTCCAAAGGCTTTAACTTTACACCAATATTATGATTTGGTGAATAGACTAAAAGAGTGGGCACTGTTTTGCCCTCGCTCAGAAATATTGTGTTCTTTTTTATTCACACACTTAACACCAGCTGATTAATTAATTGTAAATACTCCCAATCTTGCCAAAAAAGGAAGCAGATGAATACATTGTTAATGATAAAATCACACAATCTGGCAACACGGTGTGGCTGGGATTAAAAGCCATGTATCCTGGTTACAAAATTTCCAATAGCCTACTAGACCACAATTGAGGTTTCAGTGATCCAGATGGCAAATATCACAAGTATTGTGGCTGTTCCCCAAACTAGAATACAGCGTTTATTTCAAACATATTTATGTAAAGTGATGAAGCTGAAAATAGATGTTAAGTCTTCCAGTTGCATGGCTGAGACGGGGTAACATCTAGTAGTGGTGACTGCCCACCTCAGTGACTAGCAGTCTTGTTAGGGGTCTTGTACAGGTTTTATTTTGATAGCAGTTGCTAATACCTGTATCAAGCATGTTTGTAAGTTCATCTAATGTGTTCATGTAAAAAGAAAAAATAAATACATAGATTGTGACACTTTTTCTTTGTGTCCTTTGGCAGTAGAGGGTTTCTAGGCAGTATCTCTGGTGGATACTGTTTACTATTGATGCTTTATGGCTTAAGGCTACTCCATTCTGTTAGACCCATTGTTTTCGGGTTCGCTGGGGCGCATCGAAGCCAGTCAGAATCCACTGTTACAAACAGGATGAGTACAATACACTCAACAGATAACCTGTGCTCACCCTCTGGTAGCTTGGCACCAATCAGACTGGTTTATCCTCATAGCTTGAGTGTAAAGTGTTGGCACAACCCCACCCTCGCAACACACTGCGAATTCCACAAAAAGACTCTACACTGTATGTATAAAACACTTGCCTTTTTAATACACACAAACACTGAAATCAAAATTAAACACACATTGTATATACACTTTACAGTTATATGCAATTGTCGAAATTTCCCATTAGCAGAAAGGTCAAAAAGTCATTCAACTACACCAGCCAACGATACATGTTGCTCCTGCTGGCACCCGGTTGACTAGACAGCTGGAACCACCTAACACAGAAAGAAACAGTTACTTAGTTTCATCCATCTGAATCGGGCCTACAGGGGCCCGAAGGAACCTGTACGAGTGTGGGATCGCTAACCTTCCCCAGTAGACAAAATGTTGTGACCCAGGAAGTTGGCACCCTTCCAAGTCTGGAGAAGTATTTCCCCTCAAGTGGAGGTGTGCCCTGCTGTAGCCCCCGACAGTCAGCTGTAGGTGCCCACAAGTCACACGAAACCCCTCGGGTCTAATCAAGGTGTTCTCCACCACAAAGCACCTTGTGACGCGGTCCAGGGAGAGGGAGCTAATGACCTTGGACAGAGGCTGCAATGTCAGGCACTGTTGTTCTCCTGATCTGCAGGCCAAAGACAGTCTCGGTAGCTTCTGGCTCAGGTTCCTCCAACACCCCTCGGACACCACACACTCTAGAGCGAAAGCTAGAACAGGGCCCCTGGTTGCAAGCATGGGTCCCTCGGACTCTGTAAGCTTCCCCTGCACTCCTTGCGTACCATCACCCCATGTGTCTCCAGGTCTTTATGAGCAAACTCCTCTGCACAGTGGGATGATGGTGTATGTCAGGACGGCCCTTGTCCCAGCCACAATCACTTCTGCCTGTCTCCACTGCACCAAGTGCGATTCTTACAATCTCATGGAGACAGTGGGATCCTTTGTGTCCCTGGCATCTCGTGGACAGTACTTCGGGGCCCAGGCCTCGACAGTTGGCACTTAGCTGCCGGCCAGCAACATGCAGGCAAAGTCTACCAAATTATAGTGTCTTTTCTGGAGCACCACAAGCTCCATGCCACCACAAGTCTGCAGATAGTCCATTTGCAGTCCCTCTTGCCCTAATGATTCCTCGTGTCGATGTCCCAGCATCGAACCAGCGTAGTATGGTTCCAAATCCAAAAGCGTCACTACTTCCGGAGGCCAGAGGTCCACTAGTTATCCAGTGCCTAATTTGTTAAGAAATAAGTGCCAGGGCCCTCGTCAGGAGGCCATTGCAGCTTGCACCACCCATTGCCCCTGCCATCGCTGCCAATGGCAGAACCAACATAACTACTAACCATTACACGCGTACAAGTATGGCAAATCAGAATATTCCAAGGTCCCAAAGCTATAAAAAAAAATAACTTGGGTCAAACAGTGCTACTGTGCTCATCTACAAATTACTCAAACAGTGCTTCCATGGTGCAGATTGATATAAGTGCCGGTGTTGACAGTTAAATGCCGGTGTTGAGCACCGGGAACTACCGGCACAAATTAAGAACTGGTTATACCCACATAGGCCTTTGAAGATACAATCATTTCAAAAGGCCACTTTTGAAATGCACAGGCCCTCTCTAAATTGTGTCCTGTCTGCCAAGGTGCATAGTAGAAATATTGCTGCAAAAATATCGTGGGACAGAAATATTGACGCAAAAATATCGTGGAGAAGAAATATCGAGAACAAAAATATAGTTGACAAGAATATCGACTGACAGGTAAGTAACATCGATTACATAAATATCTTTGTAATAAATATTGTTTACAAAAATATGGTTTACAAAAATATCGATTTATTAATAATTTTATGTCTTTTAGTGTTTTTAATGTGAATTGTTTGTTATTTTATTATAGGTTTTAGAGTTTTACTAGTTATTTATTATTTTAAGTTTAATTCAGCATTTTTAGTTCCGTAGCGGGTTGTGGGTTTATAGGGGAATAGGGTGGTAAGTAATTTAATGTTATAAAATGTATTGAATAATTAATGTGTTAATTGATTAATTAATATTAGTTTAATGATTAGTTGTTAATTAATTTCAATTAGTCAATTAATAAATAATTAGGTTAATTGCCTAATTAATTTTAGGTGTGTGTTGTGGTGTTTATATGTGTAGATTGTGTGTAGGGTGGTAATTAATAAAAAATGTATTGATTAATTATTAAATACTTTTAAGTTAATTACTATCAATTAATTAGTAATTATTAATTTCATTTGTGTAATTAATTTTAGGTGTGTGTTTTGGTGTTAGTATGTGTAAATGGTGTAAAAGGTGGTAAGTAATTAATTGTTTTTATTGATTAATTAATAAATATTAAAAAATTAATTTTAAATAATTAATTAGTAATTAGTAAATGTAATTGTGTAATTAATTGTAGGTGTGTGTTGTGGATTTTATAGTGTTAAATAACGGGTAATTTTTGTTATATTATCTTTGTTAATAATAATATGTTTCAATGTATATATTAATTATGTTAATATTGGAAATTAAATTTAATAAAAATGTTGATGGTTTTATTTTGTATTGTTTTGGGATCCAGCGCTTTCCCTACTGTTGCACTCACTGGAGTGGGAATAGTAAATGTTACCCCTCCGCTATCCAGCTCTTTCCCTACTGTTGCACTCTTTCGAGTGGGAATAGTAATTTTTATCCCTCTGCTATCCAGCGCTTTCCCTACTGTTGCTCTCACTGCAGTGGGAATAGTAATTTTTACCCCTCCGCTATCCAGCGTTTTCCACACAGTTGCACTCACTGGAGTGGGAATAGTAATTTTTACCCCTACGCTATACAGCGCTTTCCCTACTGTTGCACTCACTAGAGTGGTAATAGTAATTTTTACCCCTACGCTATCCTACACTTTCCCTACTGTTGCACTCACTGGAGTGGAAATAGTCATTTTTAGGTTTTGCCTGGCGAAAAGATGCGCTCTGCGCATCTTTTTCGCGCAGGCGAAAACCTAATGAGAACTGTAGTGTGGGTTTGGGTCGGCCCTCGTCATTCATTGGCTGGCTCCATTAATGGAGCCTAGCCATTGGACGAGGGGCCTGTCCGTCAATGCCGGACCAGATTCGGGGGCGTTCCCGAGATTCTTTGGCTTTTGCCGACGTCACGCGACGTCAGCCGAAAGCCGGGAACGCCCCCGAATCTGGTCCGGCATTGAGCCGGCACCCTTTCCTGCTTGCGTGAGTGCTTTGCCGTCCGTGTCCCCTCCCGCTGTCCGTTATTTAATTAATTCAATAAACCTCCCGGCATTGAGCCGGCACCCTTTCCTGCTTGCGTGAGTGCTTTGCCGTCCGTGTCCCCTCCCGCCGTCTGTTATTTAATTAATTCAATAGACCTCCCGGCATTGAGCCGGCACACTTTCCTGCTTGCGTGAGTGCTTTGCCGTCCGTGTCCCCTCCCGCCGTCCGTTATTTAATTAATTCAATAAACCTCCCGGCATTGAGCCGGCACCCTTTCCTGCTTGCGTGAGTGCTTTGCCGTCCGTGTGTGCAAGACAAGACTATAAACCATGTTCATGACGAACAAGTGAGTATTGCAGCTTGGACTGCGGAATATTTTCAGTTAGTCGTTGGAGAGTGAAAACACCCAGTTCTGATGGCCGCACCACTTCAGCCATCGCCTTCCTCTCAGCCCCTCCTCCCCAAGGTGAACCTCGGTTCCGAGGCGCGGTGGACAGCACTCTATCTGACTCCGCTGTCGTCCTAAATGAAATGCGCAGTCTACACGCCATCTAATAGCGGCCGTCTCTGAGCATGATGTGTCAGCTGAGGTAACGAAGTGAGAGCACACGGCTGTGCTGCCCTCGCCTTTCGATGACACTGATGTGTGGTGACGGAGGCAGCCAGCCGTGAATCGCCCCAGGCGCGCAGTCTGCTTTCCCCCGCGACGTACTTTCTGGTGTGACATTCATATACTTCCAGGTCGCGGCAGTGTCTGGTGCATCGGCTGCAGACAGTTCATTAGGGGGAGGCGAGGTTAGCCACGTGCCCCTGGTGACCCGACTGCCTGAAACAGCCCTACAGAGGAAGTGGCGCTCAGCTGCCTATTTGAGTCACCGTGGCTTTATTATAAGTATAACTGACACTCGTTTGCATGGTGGGACTTGTGGACTCCTACTTATGGTAAAGAACAGCAAGTTCGAGCACGTAGGGCCTGACCTAAAGGTGTACCCAATGACATGGGGCCAGTTGGCAACCATGTGAAGGATTTTTTAAAATATAAAGTAACAGACGCTCTGGTGCATAAAGACTCGCTATCTACACAATAATGAACCACTTTGAGAAAGAATTGCATTGTAATTTTGTTGCCTTTAATCACATGGTGATGGCAGGACAAATAACTGCTTGCTGATTTGGACTAGTTCAGATATTGATCCACCATTCCTGTTGCATCGAAGCTTCTGACAAATGCTTCACTTTCTTTGGTTTCCCCATAACCAGAATGGCGATTATTTTGAGTAGTCTGTGTAGCGATTTCTATTATAGACATGGTGAGAAACAAAAAAAATAGCGCCTTATTCACAAAAGTAAACGTAGACTTTTGTGTGTTTATTATTTTTTGTTTATTTTACTATTCACAGATTCAGATTTAATAGTAAGTTTACCAGTGCGGAGACTCTGCTGTTGGACGGGAAACTCCGCACATAAAATAGAACAACCTTTTCTTTTTATGTGCGAAGTTCTCTGCCCCAATTGTCGTAAATTTATTATCCAATCTGAGTTTGTGAATAGTAAAAAATAGTAAATTTACACAAAAGTGTATGTTTACCTGTGTGAATCAGGGCCATAGTTTAGTTGGTTTAGAGTCCACCCATTGTTTACCGTTAGATTGGCTTTTTTTTAATTTGTATGCTCCTTTGCTTACTTTATATTTGTCAAACCATCTTCATCTTGTGTTTGCCCCCTCTTCTGGAGATCGAGCCTGGGCAGCGCATGTGCTGCGAGGCATGCTGTATTAGAGTATGCACTTGAAGCTTCGCGCACTCTCCGCCCAGATCTTTCATTGGCTTGTCTTTGTCCTTTGTAAATGCTGGCTTCCGATTCTGTAATTGGCTTGTTAATCCATCCCTCCTTAGTACCGCCTTCTCTTCATTTGTAACCTCCCATACGAACTGGCCCTTTTACTTCTTTTACACGGTCTGTGTTATTTAGTCTGTAAGCATGATTTCTTTAGTGAGTTTAGTCTTACTGCAGGCATGATGCGCTTTGTAGCAACATTCATTGCGCCATGAACACGTTCACTTTCCAAGCATGGCCTCTATTAAGTACAAGCGCTGCATGGGGCGCTTGGAAAATTTGCGAGAATTTAAGCGATTAACATTTACAGTGCCAATAGCTCAGTCTCGTCAATGCGAGACCTGTTGCATTGCAAATGCTGGTTTCTTTTTCTTTTGGCACTTCATGAGCGTGCATGTGTTTTATAATCTTTCCCCTACCGCCTCACCTCCCCTCCAATCATTCCGCCGCCGCTTCTCTGGTGCTCACCACGCCCCCAACTTTGTGAGTAATAGCACAGCAGCAGGGATAATTTTGCCACAGTATGGTTGAAAAGGTAACTTGAGGGTTGCTTTGTTTTATATCCTGCATTCCACATATTGAATGACAGCACAAGCTTTGGAACAAGTCTTTTATGGCGCTGGGGGAAGAGCCACATGCTGTACTCACTTTGACTGGGTGTGAGTGTCTGATTGATTCAGAAGCTCCGTCCATCACCAACCCCTTTTGTACCGCTTTTGGCCGCTATAAGTGTGGCAGGGTATACTCAGACGTGAGTCCCTTGCTCACTTTGCCACTGGATTCAAGCAAGCCGGGCTGAAGAAGGCTGGAATGCCAGAAACCGGTCCTCGGAAGCTTGTTTCTGGTCCAGGGAAGACATGGCTTGGCAGTTCGGGCTGCTCTGTTCCCATGAGGCACAGGGTCAGACTGATTTGCATATTGCCATGTCTGAACTGGGGTGGCAGAGTGGGCTAAAGAACGGAGATGGATTAAACCCAGATCTCTTGACTGGGTGTGAGTGTCTGATTGATTCAGAAGCTCCGTCCATCACCAACCCCTTTTGTACTCACTTAGATGGCAAAAGAAATACTTAGCATGACATGCCTCCTGGACTCCCATAATTCTCTTCTTGACCTACTACAGATGGCCAACGGGATCAGTCCTTTGTAAAGTAAACTATTCCTTAGCAAGCATATCCCTTAGCATTCTAACACTTCTTTATTCTTTTAAATTCGGTGAAGTGTCCGGAGTGAAATGTTAAATAAAAAAAGAAACCTGCATTTATAAAGACTAATACCATTACATTCAGTGCACGGTTTTGAGATACTATATATATTTGTTTGCTTTTCCTCCAGTATTTTGAAATATTTCCCCTTTATTTAAACAATATCTTGCAGACTAACATTGATAAAGCAAACGCTTGATATAAAGGTAAAAAGTGCTGTTTTTCTTTTCCTTTCCGCACTCACTGTGGGGATGCTTTTCTCAGTCTTGGCAATATAGTTACACAAGAGCCGTGGGAGTTTTTTCCCTCCCGCCAGTGCTGAAAAGAATTGACACAAAGCATTTGACTTTTTACTTATGTAGCGCAAAAATTGGTAAAGCCAGTAGGTGAGAGGCGAGACCTCTCTGCTTTTGCCAATGTTGGTTAATTATGGTCAATATGCCTTTTAATTGTTTCTAAGAGTTGTGTCCGTGTCTAAAAGTGAGCTGGTGTTTCCCAGAGAAACATATACATGATGCTTGTGAGACAGAAGGCTGTGCCCCATTGAAACAGTTACCAGCAGTCTCTGCCCTTGTGTCCTTGTATGGCAAAAAACTACTTTAATTATACCTGGGTCGGAAAATGCTTAACCCTTTCGCTGCTGATGACGAGCTCGTCATCACCCAAGGGTGTCGTGTGCTGATGACGAGCTGAGCTCGTCCTGAATAATGGTATTAAAGGAT
Organism: Lissotriton vulgaris; assembly: GCF_964263255.1. Taxonomy (NCBI): domain Eukaryota; kingdom Metazoa; phylum Chordata; class Amphibia; order Caudata; family Salamandridae; genus Lissotriton; species Lissotriton vulgaris. The sequence continues at coordinate 17,492 of NW_028250343.1, read as the reverse complement.
CTGCAGCACAGGGCAAAAATCCCCGCAGCAGCCATGTGGTTAAAACCTCATGTGTGAAGGTGCCTTTAGTCCAGGCTTGTCAGAAGTGTTTGTGGGGCTTAAGTGAAAAAAAACGAATGTGTAAGTCCAAGTTATTCAGTTTATGCAAGGTGCCAAGAGCACCTCAATGAGAGCTAAAATGATACAGTTTGTGGGGGGGCTCGCAGTGTGTGGGGGGGCTAGCAGTGTGTGGGGGGCTCGCAGTGTGTGGGGGGCTCTGTGTGGGTGTGTGGGGGGCTCTGTGTGTGGGGGGCTCTGTGTGTGGGGGGCTCTGTGTGGGGGTGTGTGTGGGGCTCTGTGTGGGTGTGTGTGTGGAGGGCTCTGTGTGTGTGTGTGTGTGTGTGTGTGTGTGTGTTGAGGGGGCTCTACGTGGGTGTTTGTGTGTGGCATTTGCGAGCGATTAAGCTACTGGCATTGTAAATGACAATGCCATTTATTTATGTTAAACAAAAAAAATAACAATGTCAAGAGCAATGCCAATAGCTCTAACTTTAACAAAGGCAAAACCATTGCATTGTAAATGCTTGTTACCCCTTACCCTGGGGTGCCGGCGAGCTCTCTGCCTGGCCGGTTTTCGGACGATTTTGTTACAGGGCTGATTTTGCAGCTATGCTGCAAAAACGGACCTGTAACAAAAACGGCCCCCAGGGCCCAAAACCGGCCCCCACCCTTGCGGCGCACCGGGGGATTGCCTGGTGCCCGCAACGGCCAGTCCGGGCCTGACTATGGAAGTGCCTTCCCAGTGTGTTCTTGTGGTTTGAGAGTCTGCCATTTATTGCAGTATTACCCTTTTACCTGTGTTTGGTACTCCTTTGTAACATGCACACGTCACTTTTCTCTTGTAACACACTGTTTGCTACCTCTTACATTTTGCTTGCTTTCGATACTTGCACAAGTGCCACCATTGCCTACGTAACGTTTGTTCTTGTGTTTGAGTGTCCTCCATTTATAGCAGTATTATACCTCTACTTGTACTTTGTGTTGTGTCCCCGAGGGTCCGCCCCCGCGGTCCGGAGGGGCGGACAAGTTTGTCACGTGACCGCCCTATAATAAAAAGAGGTCGAGCACGTGAGAGGGCGTTCAGAGACACGCGCCGACCGACCAAGCAACCTTATTTCCCAGTGTCCGGCTGAGTTTATTCTAGGGCCACGTGTTAGGCCTAGTCAGGGTTAGATACCCCTTGAGTGTAGATCACCCGACACAACAATTGGCGACGAGGGTGGTGATCGATTCCCCGCTCGGGGTGCGTGTGTGTGTCCCTGGTGGGGTGAGGCGGCTGCGGGCACTTCCACGTGTCCGCGGTGCTCGTGCCGTGCCCCCACACACCCCCCGCTCTGCCTGCCTGGAGGAAATACTCTGATCCCTGGCTCTCTTCAGGTGAGCAGCGCTGGCCTGCATCTATCTGCAGCGCGCAGGAGCGTGATTGGTCGCGCGAGGGGTGTCCGGCGATCCGGCTGCCGCTGGAATACATCCCGGCCGCCCACGGACATCCTCCCGGGCGTCCAAAGCGATGGCTAACATTCCGCCCATTGAGCCGTTTGTGGTGGAAGGTGCGCCGTCCACTCTAGCACCGAAATGGAAAGAATGGGTGGACAGGCTATTTATATTCTTTGAGGCCACCAAGGTCCATAAGGAACAGAAGCGTGCCATGATCCTCCATCTTGGTGGCAAGGACATTCATTCCATCGCCCGCACCCTTACGGAAGCAACTCCTAAAACCCACCACACGCTCATAAATGCACTCAATGCGCACTTTGAACCCATGGCCAACCAAGACTATGAACGGTTCATCTTCAGACAAGCGCGGCAACTACCAGAGGAATCGCTGGACGCCTATCACTCTCGGTTGAAGAAACTGGCACTAACGTGTGGATTTCAGGATGTCACGGAGGAAATCAGAGGCCAGATCATTCAGGGTTGCGCTTCTGCTAAACTGCGCGAGAGAATACTAGAGGAGTCGGGGAAACCCCTCCCAGACATTCTCACGCTGGGCCGCACGAAGGAGCTGTCCAAGGCCAGGGCAGCCCACATGGAAGCAGCTCTGCAGGCCAATATGAAAGTGGAACCGGTGAACAAACTGCAGGTCCGCCCACAGCCCAAATGGGTGAAGAGAACAACAACTCCGCAGGGCGGAGCCTCGGCGCAATCATGTGGTTACTGTGGAGGCCCGAGACACCCGGCGCCAGAATGTCCAGCACGGGGCAAGATATGCTCCGGGTGCGGGAAAATGAACCATTTTGAAAAGGTGTGTCGGTCCAAAAAGTTCAGCAAGCCCCGCCAGACAGTACACGCGGTGGCGGAGCCTGAAGGCGCGGAAGGAGGACCCAGCAACAGCGACATGGACGACGACGAGGAGGAAAGGTCCCCACACAAGGTGCACATGATCGGCACAGCCACCCGACGCACAATGACACTACCACAGTGCGCAATACAAGTGGCTGATCAGGACATCATGGCGACGGTGGACACGGGCGCCTCAATAAATCTGATGAGTGCGTCCCTCTATGAAGACATGGCTACTCCACCCGGCCTCCGCCCCACTCCGATCACCGTTTTTGCCTATGGCCAGGACGTGCCCCTCCGTATTCGAGGAAAGTTCAAAGCAGCAGTCCGGCACGGAGATAAGATCACGCGTGCCAACATCTTCGTGTCGGAGGAAGGCCAAGGTATGCTCCTGAGTTGCCGGACGGCAGAAGACCTGGGAGTGGTCTCTTTTGCGTTTGGGGTGCACGAGGAATCAGTGCAGCAACTGATCGCAGACTTTTCGGACCTGTTCGAAGGGATCGGCCGATTCAAGGGCCGGGAAATACACCTGCATGTGGACCCCACTGTCCAACCGGTGGCCCTGCGACACCGGCGGGTCGCGTTTCATCTGAGGCCACTGGTTGAAGAAGAGCTACAGAAGTTGGAAACAGCGGGCATCATTGAAAAGGTGTCCGGACCCACTCCCTGGGTATCGCCCATCGTGGTCACTCGGAAACCCAAGCAGCCGGGAGCGGTCCGGATATGCGTGGACATGCGCCTCCCCAATGCGGCCATCAAAAGGGAAAGACACATCACCCCTACGATCGATGACCTGATCGGAGAGATGGCTGGAGCCCGGTGGTTTTCCAAGCTGGACCTCAGGGCGGGGTACCATCAGCTCGTGCTGGATAAAGAGTCCCGGAACATCACGACGTTCTCCACTCACATCGGACTGCGCAGGTATACCCGACTGAGCTTCGGGATCTCCAGTGCTGCCGAAGTATTCCAGAACGTCATCCAAGAGCTCATTACTGGCATACCGGGGGTGATCAATGTCAGTGACGATATCATGGTGCACGCAAGGACGATTCCCGAGCACAACCAACGCTTGGCACAGGTGTTCCGCAGGCTCCGCAGCGCTGGACTTACTCTGCACCGAGACAAATGCGAGTTCCTTCAGACCAAGCTGGGGTTCTTCGGCTACGTATTCTCGGCCGATGGCGTTAATCCTGATCCGGACAAGGTCAAAGACATCAAAGATGCACCTCCGCCCACGACTGTCACGGAAGTCCGAAGCTTCCTCGGGATGGTGAACTACTGTGGTCGCTTCATAAGAGACCTAGCTAACCTGACCCTCCCTTTACGTGAGCTAACTAAAGACTCCACGCCATGGAACTGGGGACCGGAGCAGGAGAGAGCGTTCCAAGCCATCAAGAGTGCGCTGTCCAGCAACACCACGCTGGCGTTCTTTGACCCCAGACATTTCACTCTTATTGCAGTAGATGCTGGACCGGCGGGATTGGGGGCTGTCCTGATGCAGAGAGCCCGAGACGAAATAGACTGGGCCCCCGTCGCTTTTGCCAGCCGGTCCCTCACGGACACCGAACAAAGGTACTCCCAAATTGAAAAGGAAGCCATCGCGATTCATTGGGGATGCCGGCACTTCCACCTGTATGTATATGGCAAACCCTTCACAGTAGTAACGGACCACAAGCCACTGCTGTCGCTGTTCTCAGGTACCTCATCCAAACCACCCCCCAGAATTGAAAAGTGGATTTTGCAATTACAGGAGTACAACTGTACCATTGAGTACCAGCCAGGGGCAAAGAATCCGGCGGATTATCTGTCACGACACCCCCGGGCGGCCACCCCAGAGGAGATGGAGGAAGCTGAAGAGACGGAGGCCTATGTGCGATGGGTCGTGGCCAGATCATGCCCGCGCCCCATACCCCTGGAAGAAGTGGTGAGTGCCACGGCTCAGGACGCCTGCATACAGCGGGCCAAAGATCTGCTCCGGACAGCCAACTGGCAGAAAGCTAAGGAGAGCTGGAAGGTACTCACCCCCGAGGCCCAGAAAATCATGGACGGTTTGTACCACGTGAGGGCTGAACTGAACGAAGACGAGGCGGGGTGCCTCCTGCGAGGGCATCGTCTGGTGATCCCGACGGCTTTGACGAGCCGAGTAGTTCAGCTGGCGCATGTAGGGCACCAGGGAATGGTTAAAACAAAGGCCCGGCTGCGGACCAAGGTGTGGTTCCCGCTAATGGACGACATGGTGGAGACTGCTGTGCGCACATGCACGGCCTGCCAAACCACAGGTGACAGCCCCCGCGAAGCACCCATAATCGTGGAACCCAGGCCCCGAGGCCCTTGGGAAAGGGTCAGCATGGACTTTGGCAGCCTTCCGGATGGACGGCACACGCTAGTGATGATCGATGATCACTCCAAGTACCCGGAAGTCGAAATCATCACCAGCACCAGTGCCGACTGTGTGATTCCCAAGATAGAGAAAATCATTGCCACGCACGGAGCCATGAAAGAACTCAGAACGGACAATGGACCGCCATTTCAAGGCCAAGACTTTGCAGACTATCTCTCATCCCTAGGAACTCGCCACAGGCGCATCACCCCAAGGTGGCCTCAGGCCAACGGAGAGGCCGAGCGGTTCATGAGGACATTAAACAAAGTAATCCGCATTGCACATGATAAAGGACAGTCCGTGGAGATGGCCATTTTCACCTTTCTCCGTAGCTACCGCCAGACCCCTCACTCTACAACGGGGGTAGCTCCTGCACACCTTCTCCTAGGGCGGGTAATAACGGACTCCATTCCTCATCATCCCCAGTGGGCACCTGAACTGATAAAGGAACAGACTGTAGAAATGAGGAGGCGGGCCGCCTATGATCAGATCAGCAAGAAACGGAGGGCGGTGGCCCCCCATTTCAAAAGAGGTGACCTAGTGCTCATAAAAAATCGGGCCACTGGGGGAAAATTCAAACTCAGCTATGAAAGACGACCATGGCGAGTCAGTGGTGTGAAGGGCACCCGCATCACAGCTACTCGAGGACGAGACAAGGTAACTCGCAACGTATCTCATTTCAAACTCTACCACCCGGCGAGCAGCGAGCCAAGGCGCCAGCAAGGCGACAGAGAAACCGAAACTGCAACTATGTTATCGCCTGGTGAACCAACATCCCAGCACGAGGTCCGGCCACGTGCCGAGCAGCCGGGTCCTGGTGAGGATGTGGGAGGAGATTCGGAGGCCCTGGATGAGGCCCCAGATCCGGAGGGGGCCGACAATGAGGCGCCAAGCCAAGAGGTGGAGACTGGAACAGAGCCGATGACTCAGCGAGGGTCCCAGCGCCAGCTACGTGCTAACCCCACCCCCTCCAGCTGGCTGAGAGACTACTTTACGTAAGACTGTTCTAATTTATACGTGTGCCCGCCATGTTTGAACTGAATGCGCTAGCATTTGTGAAAGACGCTGAAGGTATCAGTCCCGATGCTAATGAGACAGTGGGCTCGATCAGACCAAGTTTGCAATGTTGCAGTATGTTTTTGGTTTTGTTGTTTTTCTTGTTTTAGGAGGAATGTTGTGTCCCCGAGGGTCCGCCCCCGAGGTCCGGAGGGGCGGACAAGTTTGTCACGTGACCGCCCTATAATAAAAAGAGGTCGAGCACGTGAGAGGGCGTTCAGAGACACGCGCCGACCGACCAAGCAACCTTATTTCCCAGTGTCCGGCTGAGTTTATTCTAGGGCCACGTGTTAGGCCTAGTCAGGGTTAGATACCCCTTGAGTGTAGATCACCCGACACAACACTTTGTACGCTTTTGTAATTTGCACACGTCACTTTTTCCTCCTGTAATGCACCGTTTGCTACCTCTTGTATTTTGTTTGCTCACGATTGTCACTTTTGCCTCATGCAATGTAACGTTTGCTTTTGTAATGTGTCCACTTGCAATGTTCTCATGTATCAATTCTGTTCCTATTGTGAAGCGATCTGACACCTTCGGGTAAATAAATAAATAAATATCCCACACACCGTTAACTCGTACTCATATTCATCTACCCACGCAACCATACCATGAACGCTCCAATTATTGCACAAACACTCTGACTTATGAAATGGCCAGACCTATTGGCTTTACCAATGCATTATTTACATCTCACTCACTCTCATCTAAATATCTCAATCCTATCGGGTCCACTTTGTTAACCTGTCGCCATCTCGTCAGTGCGTTTCTCACGCTGAGAAAGAGCGGTTTACGAAATAAAAAAAAAACGGAAGCGTCCTCCAGAGGAAGAAATTTAACTCTTCGCTTCGGGCGTTACTATGCAGTCTTGCGACTGATGCAACAGTGTGTTTTCAAACCGAAACTGCGTCTTGCAAGGCCGAAACAAGGGTGGGGAGGGGAGGGGAGGGAGCCCTTCTGAAGGATCCTCGGGCAGTGCAGCAAGAGGAGGAGCCGGGGAAGGGCATAGAATGTGTCTGGGAGGAGCTCTTCTGGGAGACACTGCACAGACACCAGCAGATATATCGTGCGGCGGGAGCAGAGTGGTGACAGCAGAGCCAGAGGGGTACGAGGCGAGGTGAGAGCGCGGTGCTAGCTACCGGGGGCACTCTGTGCATGTTTTGACGGAGGTGGTGGCTTCGTTAAAACTCACCCCTGTGAAGCCGAGTTGCCTTCTGGGAGCAGTGCTCCTGGTTACACTCAGCCTCACGTGAAGCCACCCCATACGGGAGGTGTCTGCCTGGGCATTTCCCGGGATGACGACACCGGTCTTGGGGCACTGGGGAGGCTGTATGGCGTTATCCATACATAGCCTTTCTGTAATGAGATGGGGGAGGGCGAGAGCTTGTGCGGGGAATTCCCAATCTGACGACACTCTGAGGAGCCCCAGAGCTGACGGCTGTCAGAGCAGGGGGTACTGGGGAGGGTGTATGGCGTTGTCCATACATAGCTACATACACTGAGATGCGGGGTGGGGGCGGAGAGCTTGAGCGGGGAATTCCAAACCTGACGACACCCTGAGGAGCCCCAGAGCTGACGGCTTGCCGGGGCAGGCTGCTCACTCGGGCTCTGTTGATCTAACTGTCCAGACTCGCCACAGCGGCAGCCAGACTGGAAGCGGGTCAGATAGTGCAACTGGGATATCTGCAGACGTTATCAGCCGGAGCCACACTACTCAAACAGCAGATTCGAGATTAGCCCTTTCTTCTGACTGAAAGCGATTCTCTTATGCGCACAGGTCTCGTGCCAAAAATGCCGGGTGAGTCACTTTCTCTCGAAATCTGTAGGTGCGTTAGATGGTTGTAAGTTCCCTAGACATGTTTGAAAAGATGACTGAAATGAACCTGTCAATAATGGGCCAAATTATCCTCGAGTGAGAGGCACTCGTGAATGCCATTTTAAATAGTTGTGGGCGTTTTGCATTTTACTTGCCATCTTTTTAAAGCACGGATCTAACTAACCCCTTATGCCAGCGGACATTATACCAGAAGGTGATACTTTTGGGAGGTGGATAGTAGTGCACATAGTGTTGCAAGACCAAGGGTACCCGGTATCAAAGGCTGACGAGGAAGGTCGCATTGTATAAAAAGGCTATTTGACATTTATTGGTCTTCAGATAAGCCCGCAATAATGTTTACAGGAATACCTACCCTGGTCATAAAAGCGAAGCAGAATCGTACTTGCAACATTGCGATAAGATAAGACGAATACAGTGTAGGGAATAAAACTATGTTTACATTCTTCTCTGTACCAACAGCTTCTTGTGTATAATATACACATCTCATTCAAGAGTATACACAGTTCTAAAAGAAAGGGGGGATTGAAACTATAAAATAAAGGAGGTGGGCGCATCTCAGAAAAAATCACCTCGTAGGACAGTGTTTCATAATCGCAGGTTGGCTTTGGGGGGATCACAGTGTACTACCAGCTAGAGAAATCTGTGATCTCTCTTTGGAGTGAAAAGGATAATCGTATTTTTCTCTGCTCCAGTTTTAGAACTTTATATTTTCTGGCAGTGTGTTGGATATATCGGGAGTTGCTGCATAATGCTCAAAGAGGTTGCCATGACATTAAAGAGGTGGCTAGGCCGATCATATAATATAGCCCATAAAGAGTCAGATGATGCTTATCAATATATTTATTGCAACCACATCTGACTCACATTATCCCTCCTCCCCAAGCTTCGGCCTAAAAACACATTGTTGTATTCTATTGTCTCCAAGATCCATTGGGTGCATTCTTTGAAGATCTCTGCTTTCCTGGGCCCACTGTTGACCAACCACACACTTAGTCAATGGCACCCTTAACTTTGACCTAAAAAAAACCCTCTAACTTTAGAGGGATAAGGGTTTGAATGATGGTGATGGCCACTAGGTCTGGTTGCTTTCCTTGCGTGTAATTTCTGAAATGATTCTTTATAACATAATTGTGCAGTGCACCCCAATCAACCCCACTCCAATCTATCCCACCTCAACCCGCCCAATCCACCACACTTCTCCTAAACCCACCCATTCCAATCTGCTCTACTTAAATCTGATCCACTCCAATTTACCCTAATCCAAAACATTCTGTCCCACTCTAATCCAAAACATTCCGCCCCATTCCAATCCAAAATATTCTGCTCCAGTCCAAAATAATCTGCCTCTCTCCAATCTTCTGCACTCCAATCTGCCCCACTCCAATTCAAAATAATCTTCTCCAATCCAAAATAATCTGCCCTACTCCAATCCAAAACAGACTGTCCCACTCCAGTCCAAAACAACCTGCCCACTCCAATCTAAAACACTCTGCCTCACTCCAGTCTTCCCCACTCCATCCATCTCTAATCCCAAACAATCTGCCCCTCTATAATGTGCCTACTCTTATTTGCCCGCTCCAATCTGCCCCCATCCAAAACAATCTGCCCCGCTCCAATCCAAAACAAACTGTGCACTCAAGTCCGCCCCACTCCATCAATCTGGCCCAGTCCAATCTGAAACAATCTGCTCCATTCCAAAAAAATCTGCCCCACTCAATCCAAAACAATTTGCCCCTCTCCAGTCTGGCCCACTTCAATCCAAAACTGTCTGCCCCACTACTTTCCAAAATAATCTGCCCCTCTCAGTCCAAAACAATCTGGCCCACCCCAATTGGCCCCACTCCTATCCAAAACAATCTGGCCCACCCCAATTGGCCCCACTCCAATCCAAAACAATCTGCCCCACTCTAATCCAAAACAATCTGCCCCACTCTAATCCAAAACAATCTGCCCCATTCCAATCCAAAACAATCTGCTCCACTCCAATCCATCACAATACACCCAATCCACCCCACTCCAATCTGCCCAATTCCACCACATCCCAATCCACATCACTTCCTCCCCAGTCCACCGAACCCCAATCAACCCCACTCCAATGCAAAACAACCCACCCCACTCATCCCAATTCACCCCACTCTAATCCACCCCACACAAATTAAGCCCAATTCAATCTACCCCACTCAGCCAATCAATCATTCAAGATTTATAAAATGCAGCAGGATCTCAAAGCACTGGAGTTGCTAGTTGCTTCATGGAGAAAACTGTGAAAAATGAGGCAAAAGCTGGAGAAAGCACTCAGGAAAATGGAAGAGGGGAAGGCGAGAGCAGTAAGAAATTAGGCAAAAGCAGGAGAAAGCACTCAGAAAAAATATGGAGAAAGGCTAGATAAAGCAGTACAAATGAGGCAAAAACAGGAGAAAGTACTCATAAGAACAGGGGGAAAGACTGAGACAGCAGTGAAAAACAAGGGAAAAGCAGGAGCAAGCACTCATAAAAACAGTGGGGAAAGAAGGAGAAAGCAGTGAAAAACAAGGCAAAAACAGGAAAAACCACGCCAAAAAACGAGGGAGAGGAAGGAGAAAGCAGTAAAAAATGAGACAATAGCAGGAGAAAGCACTCAGAAAAACGGGGGAAAGAAGGAGAAAGCAGTGAAAAACAAGGCAAAAGCAGGAGAAATCACTCTCAGAAATACGGGGCAGAGTATGGAGAAATCAGTAAAAAAAAAAACGAGCCAAAAGCAGGTGAAACCACTCAGTAAAGCAGCAGGAAAGGATGAAGGAAACATTGAAAAATGAGGCAAATGCAGGAGAAAGTAACCAAAAAATGGGGGTGGGGAGAAGAAGGCAGTAAATTTGACAAGAGTATGAGAAAGCACTCAGAAAAACGGGTGGAAAGGAACGAGAAGCAGGAGAAAGCACTTGAAAGGGGGGTAAGGAAGAAGAAAGCGTTGAAAAAATAAGCAAAAAACAGAATAAAGCACGCAGAAAAAAGGGGAAGGAAGGAAAAAGTAGTGAAAACAAGGGAAAAGCAGGAAACGGCGCTCCGAAAAACGGGGAGGAAGCAGAGCGGTGCAGCAGCACAGGAGAGCTGGGTCTGAGGCCTCCAATCCACCCCACTCCCTTCCCAAGCCACCAAACTCCAGTCCAGTCCACCCCAATTCAAAACAATCCAATCCACCACCTCAGTCCACCCAAACGAACTCCACCATATTCTACCCCACTCCACTCCACGGCACACTCTGCCACTGAACCACTGAACTCTACTCCCCTCTAATCATCTCTACGGCACTCAACTCCACTCTACTTCCCACCACTCCACTCTAGAGCACTCCACTCCACTAACTTTAAGCCATGCTGAAGAGGGCCCACACCGGTGTACAATATGGCAAAACCACATTGCCAAAACCAGTAGCTCTTGTATAGGCAAGACCTATTGGCTTTGCCAAGGGGGTTGTAAAATATCACTTGGTTTTGTTCAATTGTTGTTGTAACTAAATTATAGACACCTTATCTCAGTAATAATGTGGGAAAGCATGCAGACAAAGCTTAGCTCACAAAAAAATCTGATACAAAGTATTAGACAGAGCATCACACAAACTTCCAACCCAGCACATGTATGTCATGCAGCAGCTCACTATGGCATTGGAAACAGAACCATACACCTAGGTATGCTACACGCAAATATCCAACACAACAGGTCAGAAATAATACCACAGCAACACCCAACACAGTATGCCATATAGTTGCTCAAGACCCCCCCCCCCCCTACTGCAATCCAGTCCACCCCACTCCAATCCAAAACAATATGCTCTATTCGCCTAAGTTACTGTAAAACAAAGCGGAACACAATACATCTCTCACTGCCTTTATGCTGCAGGCCATCTTACACTGTTATCATGTGTTCATTATGGCACTGATACATCATATAGTGGCTTATCTCCTCATTATTTAGTGTACTTGTTGCTTTGAGATGCCACACTTAAATAATACCCACCGAAGACAACATCATACAGAGTCCTTCATTCATGACACTGCATGCACACACCAACAGCAGTAACTTGGTCGTCCACAACACAAACCCATTATTCTGCTCATCTCTGACATCCAACACGGCACAGACAGTCCATATGCCCTGCAGCACCACACACACTTAGGGGCGACTTGTATTAAGGGGCGTCACCCTGCTTCCCTGGGAGTGTAACAAGAGTGAGAAGAAACAGAGCAGCTAGTAATACATTGGGCTTTCTGTTAGGTGACAACGTTGTGAAAATCTGTGTTTTTTTGAGGGGGTCTGGGTGGATGGCCCTGCGCATGTGTTAGCTGGGCGAAGTTTTCCTGAACCTTAAAGGCGTAAGTCAGGGGAGTTACGATACACTAGCGGGCGCAGTCTGCGCTACTGCCAGTAATAGACTTTTGTTTTGGATGTTATTCAAATGGCCCAGGGCTGAATCGGAAACTGGGCGTGGGTAGGGCAGGTAGTTTGAGACAATGTAAGAATGGGTGTGTCAGTGGCCTCTGCCTCTCCCACTGCCACCCAACAACTCCTGTTGATTTTCTGCTTGTAGGCGGTGCTGGGGTCTAGGGGAGGAGTCCATCAGCTTCCTTCGAGGTTCAGGTACAGGGTGGGTTAGTAGTTTGTGCCAGTGTAGTCCAGTCGCCAGGCATATTGGAGAATAAGTAGGTGAGTGAATCTTGGGAGAAGTTGTCATCCTTCGGAATTTGGGTGCATTTATTTTGTGTGCATTTTGGTGTTTCTTATCTTTATAATAACCCACGAAGCATGTCTTGTCTGCGAATGCCGACATCCTTATGTCCAGCACACAAGGCAAGCCTGGCAGGCAGCAGCTCATTTAGGCTTCTGAGAGCACCCAATGCACATTTAAAGTATTCGCTCCAAGGCTGACAATGGAGTCAAGGGAGCAGCTGGGTCCTGTGGGGTGCATGAGTTTTCCTCTGTGTCTCTCGGAGCCTTGGGCCACATGTAATCAACATTAAGAATAGCGATTACCTAATTGCGACTTTCTGCGAATCACAACGCTTTTGTTACTTTATTTATTAAAAAAGTTTTATATTCGTGCTATGCTTGGTTCAGAGGGCAACAGAGCCTTGGCACTTTTTTTTCTGTGCAGTGCCGGAGGCTGAGAGCAGGCCAGTGACGTGCAAGATTCACAACCACAATTTAGAATAACTCCAGTCAAGCCTTCAGTTTTCATGACGACCTGTGTCATTGGGCTCTCGTGATGCAGTTGCACTCGCCCCAACTCCCAAGTTTCTAGTGCTTGTTTTTAGCGCTCCAGTACCTTTTGAGTTGAGTTTGTGCTGTATCAAACTGAAACCAGGCATGTCCTGGACTACTAGCACAGACAAGGCCAGAATCCCCTTTTGTAGTCGCACAATGTGCCTGTCTGCCACCAGTACTCACACAAGGAGCGCAAAGAAAAATAATTCTACTACCCGACCAATCAAGTCAATTATGGGCTACATGCACCTTTAGTTTCAGTAGGAATGATGAAGTGCCGTTGAGCTAGGCAACACTTTATTGGATTGTGTATACCAAAGTCTGGCTGTACATATATCTAAGAGCTAGGCCTCATGAACATCGAAATGCACTATACAAAATAACAAAAAAAAGCAGACTAGGGTTCGGAAAATAAAAGCAAGTGTGGCGGGTTGAGGTTATGATTCTTGGCACGACTTGGGGCTTGTTCTAGGCATTTATTCTGGCATAAGAGTGGCATTGTACAAAAATAATTGAGTCATTGGATTCCCAGAACAGTGCCCTGCTGCTGTTTACTCTTTCACACACCGTCTCCACTTCTCACCTAGTGCTAGTTTTAGGGCACAAAGCTGGAGTTTGAAACATCAATGGGTTATAGGAATATGTTGCAGAGCTCCTTAAGCCCCCAGTAGATAATAACAAGCATTTGCAATGCAATAGGTCTCGCATTAGGAAAGTTTGAGCTATTGGTATTGTAAATTACACATTTTTTATTTGTTTTGTTTTTGAAAATAGCGAAATTAATAGCAAGTCAAAGTCAAATAATGCTTTATTCGAGGTTCACTCATAAAAGCATGTGCATTCAACAATATAAAATCAGACTAACAATCATTTCTGTTAAAAGAAAAAACTTTCAGTTAAAAAATAAGACTTGATTACTGATAGCAGATTAAGACATTAAATACAAATGCAAAGTAAAATTTTGTAGATAACATTTCATAGTAGTACAGAGTTAAAATTTTATGTATAACATTTTTTTAAAGATAAAAATAACAAGTATAAAATGCAGACAGACTACCAAAAAGAAAGACAATCAAGAGACTACCAAAAAGAAAGACAATCAAGTGACTAACAGTCACTGTCTAATAAACCACGCCCAACCAAGATACTTAGCTGTAGCTATTGCTAGGGGCATTAAAGTGCTGGTGCATATAATACGTAGAGCTACAGTACTACTAGTGGTACCCAAGTTCTTACACGTTGGTGTTAGCCAAATGCGTCTTGGGTCAGAATAGGCTGTACAGGAAAATAGGAAATGACCAATTGTTTCTTTAGTGGCATCACAAGCGGGGCAGCTATCATTGAGTCCGCCTCCCCACCTTCCTGTCAGAGATCTAAGGGGAAGTGCGCCTGCTCTTAATTGGAAGAGGAGCTTTCTGTCACCCGGTCTAGTTATAGCGTCCCAGTGAGGTTCAAGGCAAGGATACAACTTGGCTTCTAAGAATCCTCCAGCCATAGATGCTGGACTAGAACTACTCCAGTTCCGAGCGGCTACCTTCTCCCAATAGATTTCTTTTATGATTCTTTTAGTTGGAAAGAAGGTTCCCGCTGGATCTACCCAAAGTGACCGGAGATCAAGTTCACTCAGAGTTACTCTAAGTGATTTAAGCCATCCGATTTTGTGAAACACATCCGCTTTGATGATATCTGGGAACCCCTCAGCGTAGTGGGAAAGCTCAGGCGTAGTCCAAAGCCTTCGCCAATACAGAATCGGGCGAAGCCTAACCAGATCTGCAACAGCTTTTCTGCCCCGATCGTACCTAAGAGGCAACAGTGGGGTACTCTTGGGGACACTGGTAATAGCCCGGAAGAACTTGTTTTCCGAAGTTTGGAGTGCCGCTACCTTCTCAAATCCTCACAGCTCAGCACCGTAAAGTGCAGAGCCGAGAGCCTTTGCTCCATATACCTGCAATGCTGGCTTTATTGGTTTTGTCAAAGATTTTCTGTGTTCTGAACCAAGAGCGCCAGCCAATTGCCTATGTCTTAATGTAGCAATATCTATGTGCTGGGACCATCTGAGATCGTTAGATACATGGATTCCCAGATATGTAAAGGCATTCACTACCTCTAAAGAACGACCATTCATAGTTAACTTGGATTTAAAACTGCGGTGGGGATTAAAGATCATAAGTTTTGTTTTGGCCACATTAACTTCCAGGCCATGCTCCCCACAGAATTGGTCAAAAAATTAATAGCTTTTTCATTTACAATGCCAATAGTTATAACTTTCGCAAATGTGACACCTATAGCATTTTTTGTAATGCAACATGGGTTGTATTTTCGTGACTTACATGTATTGATATTACAAATAACAATGGCTTTTATTTTTTTTAAAATAATTAATACTTAAATAAAAGTTATTGTCATTTATAATGGCAATAGCTTAAACTTTTGTAAATAACTTTTGTGAAGATTATGTTCAGTGTATTTTATTGTGACGAAAATCCAAGAACAGAAGTGAAATATTAACATCTTTTTGTTACATTTGTAATAAAGCTTGAAACATTGAGAGAACATATGTGAACCAGTTGTTGTTGAATGGTTGCACAGATTGATGCTGTGGTGGCACTGCGTGATGTTGTGGTGGCGAACGAGTGATGCTGTGGCGTTCAGTGATGCTGTTGTTTGGTATGCTATGCTATGTTTTGCTATGCTATTATATGTTTTGTTTTGCTATACTATGTTTTGTTGTGTATTGTTATGTTATGCTATGTATTGTTATGTTTGCTATGTTTTGCTATGTTATGCTATGTTTTGTTCTGTTATGTTTTGTTGTGTTATGCTATGTTTTGTTATACTTATCCTCATAAGTGCTGCGCCTATTCCAACGGCCGACGGCACCACTACCTCGGGAGTGCTGTCGTCGACCGTTGGACGTTCCAACTGCACCTGCGCAATGGAACGTTCAGCACTGGAGCTGGACGTTCCATAGCTGCTATGGTGTTAAGCTATGTTTTGTTATGTTATGCTTTGTTATGTTATGCTTTATGTGTTATGCTTTGTTTTGTTATGCTATGTTTTGTAATGCTATTTTTTGTTGTTTTATGCTATGCTATGTTGTGTTTTGCTATGCTATGTTTTGTCATGCTATGCTATGTTTTGCTATCCTATGGTTTTTTGTTATGCTATTCTATGCTGTGTTTGGTTATGCTATGCTATGTTTTGTTATGCTATGCTGGTGAGGGTGTGCGAGGGGGTGTGAGGGTGAGGGTGTGTGAGGTTGAGGGTGTGTGAGGTTGAGGGTGTGTGAGGGTGTGTGAGTGTGTGTGAGAGTGAGAGGGTTGTGAGTGGGTGTGAGGGTGAGGGGGTGAGGGTGAAATGGTGCGTGAGGGTGAGGGGGTGTGAGAGTGAGGGTGTGTGAGAGTGAGGGTGTGTGAGAGTGAGGGTGTGTGAGAAGGAGGGTGTGTGAGAAGGAGGGTGTGTGAGAAGGAGGGTGTGTGAGAAGGAGGGTGTGTGAGAAGGAGGGTGTGAGGGGGGTGAGGGTGAGAGTGAGGGGCTGTGAGGGTGTGTGTGAGGGTGAGGGGGTGTGATTTTGAGGGTGAGGTAGGGTGAGGTGGTGTGAGGGGGGTGAGGGTGTGTGAGGGTATGTGAGGGTGACAGGGGTGAGGGGGGTATGAGGGAGGGGGAGGGGGGGGTGAGGGGGTGTGTGGGTGAGGTTGGGCGTGGGTGAGGGTATGGGTGAGGGTGAGAGGGTGGGAGAGGGGGTGTGAGGGTGAGAGGGGGTGTGAGGGTGAGGGGGTGTGAGGGTGTAGGTGTGTGAGGGTGTGTGAGGTGGTGTTAGGGTGACCGGGTGAGAGGGTGTGTGAGGGTGAGAGGGTGAGTGAGTCACAGGCGTGAATCTGAGGCTCTGGATAATCTGTCCGCTATGTGAAGAGCTCTTAATACAAAGGCGGACATACTTTACTATAAAGTGCCGAATAAGG
The DNA here is from genome assembly GCF_964263255.1 of Lissotriton vulgaris. NCBI lineage: Eukaryota > Metazoa > Chordata > Amphibia > Caudata > Salamandridae > Lissotriton > Lissotriton vulgaris. Next base: position 699 of record NW_028250343.1, on the reverse strand, counting down.
GGAAACAAAGGAACAAAAGAACGGTCATCGTTTAGGAACACAGAGCTAATAGACGTACCTTGTTTATGTAAAAAATATATTGCAGCTGGTCCGGAACATTCCTACTTCGGCGTCTTTCTGGTAGCACGGCTACACACAGTCCGGGAAACAAGAGCAAATTAAATAGGGGTGTTTTAAAACAGCCCAATGCAAAATCTTGTAGTTAAGAAAGGCGTGTCGTGCTCAAGGGGATTGGCAGAGTTTCTTATAGGGCTGCAGTTTTGTGTAGGATACAAATAAAGGTAGCATTGAATAAATGGAAACAAGGTGTCCGTCAATATGTTAGAAGTAAAAGAAGATCGCATGTGGCAGCACCACTGCTGATCTAAAAGTTAGCAAGAAGACAACTAGCTAGTCAAAGCACGTTAATGTGAAAATGAACTAAGCTCAGGTAAAACGGACATTGATATCCGGAAAGCGCCGATCTAGAACAAGCTCTCGGCATTGCGTGGCACGGGAGCGGCTTCCTTTGAAGTCTGATGTGGGAGTGGGGCGGGGAAGCGGCTTCCATTGAAGTCTGATGGGGGGGGCGGGAGAGTGGGGGAGCGGCTTCCTTTGAAGTCTGATGCCGAGGCCGATGGTGTTTGATGTGCACGCGCCTGGCTCACATGAACTGTACGCGATCCGCAGCTACGTTGACTTTTCGGATCGCTTACTATA